>NW_026902795.1:0-802 GCF_024500385.1 Phyllopteryx taeniolatus | reverse complement strand
CTAGTACGACAACAGATAGTCAATTTACAGAACACTTTGGAGACAGAAAGACATTGACAAAAAAAACAACAGTCACTGAGCAGTAAAGGGTTGCTCGTTATCTGGTAATGCCGGTACATTTATTTATTTTTTGACAATTGTGCAAAAAGATGCAGAGTCCTCTAGCACTTAGAGCAGTTTGAATTACTAATATTGCAATAGTCCGGTGCAATGACCATTGTGCAAAGGGCGCTGAGACTTCAAGGAGTGTATGCGGTTTAAAGTGACGAGTAGTGCGATAATCTGGGACAATGTTGGTTGTGCAAATGTTACAGATACCCCTCAATCAGTTTGCAAATGGAGCAGATGCTACTCTAGCATGAGTGGCCAGTATATGCAAATAGTGCAGCATGGCGAGACAACTACAGTGAGTGCACGGGTAATACATAATTGGCCCCACAGAAATGTGACAACGAACTCAAGTCAAAAAATTGCCAGCATGTTGTAATGGAATTGTAGGTCAGGTGTTTAAGAAGTTGATCGCAAGAGGGAAGAAGCTGTTGGAATGTCTACTAGTTCTAGTTTGCATTGATCGGTAGCGCCTACCTGAGGGAAGGAGCTGGAAGAGCTGGTGACCGGGGTGCGGAGGGTCCGAGAGGATTTTGCACGCCCTTGTCTTAGTTCTGGGAGCGTGCAAGTCCTCAATGGTGGGTAGGGGGGTACCGACAATCCTTTCAGCAGTTTTGATTGTCCGTTGCAGTCAGAGTTTGTCCTTTTTTGTAGCAGCACCAAACCAGACTGTGATGGAAGAACACAGGACTGA
>NW_026902794.1:0-804 GCF_024500385.1 Phyllopteryx taeniolatus | reverse complement strand
CTCGCCGTTCGGCCCCACAACCTCCGAGAGCTTGGAAGTGGCCTCCCCTGAAAGCTGGATTCCACCGATCGTTTGTTTCAAATCTTAGCCCACTAGCTCAAAAGTAAGCGCTAAAAAGTCCTGCCAAAATCACATCAGTCGTCATGTTACAATTTAGTCAAAGGCCTACTACTGGAGCGAAACCGAGTGCTTTGACGCTCGCCGTTCGGCCCCACGACCTCCGATAGGCTTGGAAGAGGCCTCCCCTGAAAGCTGGATTCCCACCGATCGTTTGTTTCAAATCTTAGCCCACTAGCTCAAGAGTAAGCGCTAAAAAGTCCTGCCAAAATCACAAAGGTCGTCATGTTACAATTTAGTCAATAAATGCCTACTACTGGAGCGAAACCGAGAGCTTTGACGCTCGCCGTTCGGCCACAAGACCTCCGAGAGGCTTGGAAGAGGCCTCCCCTGAAAGCTGGATTCCCACCGATCGTTTGTTTCAAATCTTAGCCCACTAGCTCAAAAGCAAGCGCTAAAAAGTCCTGCCAAAATCACATCGGTCGTCATGTTACAATTTAGTCAAAGGCCTACTATAAGCGCTAAAAAGTCCTGCCAAAATCACACAAAGATCGTCATGTTACAATTTAGTCAAAGACCTACTACTGGAGCGAAACCGAGAGCTTTGACGCTCGCCGTTCGGCCCCCACGACCTCCGATAGGCTTTGGAAAGGCCTCCCCTAAAAGCTGGATTCCCACCGATCGTTTGTTTCAAATCTTAGCCCACTAGCTCAAAAGTAAGCGCTAAAATTCCTGCCAAAATCACAT
>NW_026902793.1:0-804 GCF_024500385.1 Phyllopteryx taeniolatus | reverse complement strand
TCCAGTATAGGCCTTTGACTAAATTGTAACATGAGACATGTGATTTTGGCAGACTTTTTAGCGCGTCTTTGAGCTAGTGGGCTAAGATTTGAAACAAACGATCGGTGGGAATCCAGCTTTCAGGGAGGACTCTTCCCAAGCCTCTCGGAGGTCGTGGGGCCGAACGGCGAGCGTCAAAGCCTCGGTTTCGCTCCAGTAGTAGGCTTTGACAATTGTAACATGACGACCAATGTGATTTTGCAGGACTTTTTAGCGCTACTTTGAGCAGTGGCTAAAGATTTGAACAACGATCGTGGAATCCAGCTTTCAGCGGAGCCTCTCCAAGCCTCTCGGAGGTCGTGGGCGAACGGCGAGCGTCAAAGCTCTCGGTTTCGCTCCAGTAGTAGGCCTTGACAAAATTGTAACATGACGACCTATGTGATTTTGGCAGCACTTTTTAGCGCTTCCTTTTGAGCTAGTGGGCTAAGATTTGAAACAAACGATCGGTGGAAATCCAGCTTTCAGGGGAGGCCTCTTCCAAGCTCTCGGAGGTCGTGGCCGAACGGCGAGCGTCAAAGCTCTCGGTTTCGCTCCAGTAGTAGGCCTTTGACTAAATTGTAACATGACGACCGATGTGATTTTGGCAGGACTTTTTAGCGCTTGCTTTTGAGCTAGTGGCTAAGATTTAAACAAACGATCGGTGGGAATCCAGCTTTCAGGGAGGGCCTCTTCCAAGCCTCTCGGAGGTCGTGGGCCGAACGCGAGCGTCAAAGCTCTCGGTTTCGCTCCAGTAGTCGGCCTTAGACTAAATTGTAACATGACGAC
>NW_026902792.1:0-805 GCF_024500385.1 Phyllopteryx taeniolatus | reverse complement strand
GGAGCTCCACTACCGGGCGTCATGATCAGAACAGACGCTTCAGAAGCTCCATGCTGGAGGATGATCTCCATGCTGGACAGGTTGACGGGAGCTCATGCTGGAAGAGAGAAGTAGCTCCAATGCTTTGATGCCAGAGGTCCATGCTTGATGCCAGAGTCCATGCTTGTGATGCCAGATTAGGTCTCTCAGAGCCAGAGGTTACATTGGGTGGAAGTCGAGAGCTCCCCTCCGGGCGTCGGATCAGATCGAGCAGAAGCTTCAGAGCTCATGCGAGGAGAGTCATGCTTGATGCAGAGGTTCATGCTTGATGCCAGAGGTACACTTGAGGGAGAAGTCGGAGCACGCGCCTACGCGGCGGTCAGAATCAGAAGCGTTCAGAGCTCCATGCTGGAAGGGGAGATCTCCATGCTGGAAGGGAGAGCTGTCGGAGCTCCCTTCCGGGCGTCGGATCAGACGCTTCAGAGCTCCATGCTGGAAGGGAGATCTCCATGCTGGAAGGGAGAGCTGTTCGGAGCTCCCTTCCGGGCGTCGGATCAGACGCTTCAGAGCTCCATGCTGGAAGGGAGGATCTCCATGCTGGAAGGGAGAGCTCCATGCTGGAAGGGAGAGCTCCATGCTTGATGCCAGAGGTCCATGCTTGATGCCAGAGGTACATTGCGGGAAGTCGGAGCTCCCTACGGGCGTCAGATCAGACGCTTCAGAGCTCCATGCTGGAAGGGAGAGCTCCATGCTGGAAGGGAGAGCTGTCGGAGCTCCCTTCCGGCGTCGGATCAGACGCTTCAGAGCTCCATGCTGGAAGGGAGAT
>NW_026902791.1:0-806 GCF_024500385.1 Phyllopteryx taeniolatus | reverse complement strand
TTTAGGCAATAAAGGCCTACTACTTGAGCGAAACGGATGTTTGACGGTCGCCGCTCGGCCCCACAACGTCCAGAGACTCGGGGGGTAGGCCTCCCTGAAAGCTGGATCCCACCGATCGTTTGTTTCAAATCTTAGCCCACTAGTTCGAAATTAAGCACCTAAAAGTCCGCCAAATTCCAGAGGTCCTCATGTTACAATTTAGGCAATAAAGGCCTACTCCTGGAGCGAAACTGAATGTTTGGACGGGCGCCGCTCGGCCCCACAACGTCCAGAGACTCGGGGGTGCCTCGCTGAAAGGTGGATTCACACCTATCGAGTGTGTCGAACGTCAGCCCATGCTCAAACTTAATGCACCATAAGTCCTGCAAAATCACAAAGGTCGTCATGTGACAATTTAGTGCAATAAAGGCCTACTCCTGGAGCGAAACTTAATGTTTGGACGCGCCGCTCGGCTCCACAAACCGTCCAGAGACTGGGGGTGGCCTCCCCTGAAAGCTGGATTCCCACCGATTGTTTTTTTCAAATCTTAGCCCACGAGTTCAAATTAAGCACCCTAAAAGTCTCACAAATTCACAGAGGTCCTCATGTTACAATTTAGGCAATAAAGGCTACTACTGGAGCGAAATTGAATGTTTAGACGGTCGGCGCTCGGCCCCAAAACCTCCAGAGGACTCGGGGTAGGCCTCCCTGAAAGCTGGATTCCACACCAATCGTTTGTTTCAAATCTTAGCCCCACTGTTTGAAATTACGCACCTAAAAGTCGCACATCAGGGGTCCTTATGTACATTTAGACATAAGGCCTACGG
>NW_026902790.1:0-807 GCF_024500385.1 Phyllopteryx taeniolatus | reverse complement strand
TGTGCGCTCGCAAGGAGGAGAAAGTTCTTCCGGTGTGCTGTGCTGCATTGCAGGTGAATGTGCGCTCGCCAGGAGCGACACTGAAATACAATATATTTCCTAATTTAAAGAAAATGTCACTCAGCTCAGCGGTTACTTCCTCAAGAAGTAATTCGACCGCAGACTTCGGCTCTTCTCAATTCCTTCTTCGGGATCGAACAACCGGCCCCGTCCAGTGCATTTAAACCAACTATTTTCACCCCCTTTCAATGCGTATTCATTTGGATTTGCGAGTTCATGACGTACAACTAAAGTTATGTTTCAATCTTTCGGCAGTCTTCTCACACTGGTGTAGCTCAGTGGTTACTTCCTCAAGAAACAATTCTCTCACAGAATTCGCCTCTTCTCCATCCCTTACTTGGGATCGAACCACGGGTGCCGTCCAGTGTTTTCCTTCTCTTTGCTTTTTTTCCCAAAGTGACAGTTCCTCGTCAATTGAACCCAAATTGTATAAGTCACACCATCTTCGTACTATGACATATGATTCTTTAAACCTTGGAATTAGGGTAATGTAGCTATAAAAATATCTTTTCTCTGAATGTGCAATACTCTAGGGTAGTTCGGTGGTTACTTCGGCTGAATTCTGTATGAGAATTCAATATTCTCATGAATTTCATGATGGGATCCACCCATGGCCGGCCATCCATTCTTTTTTTGATTGTCAACTGAATTTATTTTACTCTCATTGTACTAAAACAGTGGCACGGTGGTCGACTGGTTAGAGCGTCAACCTCACAGTTCTGAGGACCCGGGTTCAATCCCCAGCCC
>NW_026902789.1:0-809 GCF_024500385.1 Phyllopteryx taeniolatus | reverse complement strand
AAAATGAATGTTTTGACGGTCGCCGCTCGGCACACACAGTCCAGAGACTAGGGTGTGGCCTCCCATGAAAGCTGGATTCCCACCGATCGTTTGTTTCAAATCTTAGCCCACTAGTTTGAAACTAAGCACCCTAAAATGTGGCGCATAATACACGGGATCCTCATGTTACATTTAGGCAATATGGCCTACTACTAGGAGCGAAACGTGACTGTAGGACGGCGCCGCTCGGCCCACAACGTCCAGAGACTCGGGGGTGCGCCTCCGCTGAAAGGTGGATATCATCACTATCGAGTGGTCGAAACAGTCAGCAACTGCGCAATACTTCTTAAGCACACTCATAAGTCCTGCTCAAAATCACAAAGGTCGTATGTGACATTTAGCGCATGAAAGGCCTACGCTGAGAGCGATATCGTATGTGTGGACGGGTGCGCCGCTCGGCCCACAACCGTCCAGAGACTCGGTGGGTGGCCTCCGCTGTAAAGGTGGATTCAGACGTATCAGAGGTGTGTGAACGTCAGCCACTGAGCGTCAAAACTTAAGCACCCTAAAAGTCTCGCAAAATCACAGAGGTCCGCATGTGACATTTAGGCAATAAAGGCTACTACATGGAGCGAAAACGGAGTGCTAGAGGTCGCCGCTCGGCCCCATTAACACGTCAGAGACTCGGGGTGCCTCCATGAAGCTGGATTCCCACCGATCTGTTTGTTTCAAATCTTAGCCCATAGTTTGAAATTACGCACCCTAAAAGTCGCACCAAATTCAGAGAGGTCCTTATGTTACAATTTAGGCAATAAAGGCCTATCCTGGAG
>NW_026902788.1:0-811 GCF_024500385.1 Phyllopteryx taeniolatus | reverse complement strand
TGGCCCCAAAACGTCCAGAGACTCGGGGTAGGCCTCCCTGAAAGCTGGATTCCCACCATCGTTTGTTTCAAATCTTAGCCACTAGTTTGAAATTACGACCCTAAAGTGGCGCCAAATTCACAGGGTTCCTCATGTTACAATTTAGGCAATAAAGGCCTACTCCTGGAGCGAAACTTAATGTTTGGACGGGCGCCGCTCGGCTCCACAACCGTCCAGAGACTCGGGGGCGGCCTCCCTGAAAGCTGGATTCCCACCGATCGTTTCTTTCAAATCTTAGCCCACTAGTTTAAAATGAAGTACCCTAAAAGGCACGACAAATTCACAGGGGTCCTCATGTTACAATTTAGGCAATAAAGGCCTACTCCTGGAGCGAACTGAATGTTTGGACGGACGCCGCTCGGCCCCACAACGTCCAGAGACTCGGGGGTGGCCTCCGCTGAAAGGTGGATTCACACCTATCGAGTGTGTCGAACGTCAGCCACTGGCTCAAACTTAAGCACTCATAAGTCCTGCCAAAATCACAAAGGTCGTCATGTTACAATTTTAGGCAATAAAGGCCTACTCCTGGAGCGAACTTAATGTTTGGACGGGCGCCGCTCGGCTCCACAACCGTCCAGAGACTCGGGGGTGGCCTCCCCTGAAAGCTGGGATTCCCACCGATCGTTTCTTTCAAATCTTAGCCCACTAGTTCGAAATTAAGCACCTAAAGTCACGCCAAATTCACAGGGGTCCTCATGTTAGAATTTAGGCAATAAAGGCTACTACTGAGTGAACGGATTGTTTGACGCGCGCTCGGCCCAAACGTCAGAGA
>NW_026902787.1:0-815 GCF_024500385.1 Phyllopteryx taeniolatus | reverse complement strand
TCCGAGATGCTTGAGAACCTCATCTGAAAGGTGGATCACAACGATCGAGTGTGTCGAACGTGAGCCCACTAGCTACAAACCTAAGGGTTCAAAAGTTCTGCCGAAATCACATAGGTCGTCCATGTTACACTTTAGTGCAATAAAGGCCTACTACCTGGAGCGAAACGAATGCTTCGATGCTCGTGGTTCGGTGCCCTCACGACCTCCGAGAGGCCTTGGAAAGAGAACCTCATCTGAAAGGTGGATTCACAACGATCGAGTGTGTCGAACGTGAGCCCACTAGCTCAAACCTAAGGGTTCAAAAGTTCTGCCGAAATCACATAGGTCGTCATGTTACAATTTTGTCAATAAAGGCCTACTACTGGAGCGAAACGAAATGCTTCGATGCTCGTGGTTCGGCGTCACGACCTCCGAGAGGCTTGGAAGAGACCTCATCTGAAAGGTGGATTCACAACGATCGAGTGTGTCGAACGTCAGCACACTAGCTCAAACTTAAGGGTTCAAAAGTTCTGCCGAAATCACATAGGTCGTCATGTTACAATTATGTCAATAAAGGCCTACTACTGGAGCGAAAACGAAATGCTTCGATGCTCGTGGTTCGGCCTCACGACCTCCGAGAGGCTTGGAAGAGACCTCATCTGAAAGGTGGATTCACAACGATCGAGTGTGTCGAACGTGAGCCCACTAGCTCAAACTTAAGGGTTCAAAAGTTCTGCCGAAATCACATAGGTCGTCATGTTACAATTTTGTCAATAAAGGCCTACTACTGGAGCGAAACGAAATGCTTCGATGCTCGTGGTTCGGCCCACGACCTC
>NW_026902786.1:0-815 GCF_024500385.1 Phyllopteryx taeniolatus | reverse complement strand
ACGTCAAAAGACATTAATATTTGCCATTAAACATTTCAACTTATATCCAAAAACAGTAAGCATGCTCTGCACAAGAATTAATGCAAAAAAACGACAGAGTGAAAGCAAAACCAACCACTCGTGAAATATTTAACTATTTTCAACCATTATTACTGAAAAAATACAAATAATAATAATAATCTTAAGGAAATGTATGGTCACGAGTCGGCCCCGTGTTTCACAATTAGCTTTACCTGTTGATGTGAAGTGACATCATATCCAATTTAGCATCCTTAAAATCTTCTGACTAGTCACTCGGAGGTTGACAACTTACAGGAGTCTTTCTTCCGTATTAAAATTTTCTTTCAGTCGTTGATGGCGAAAATGCAATTTTATCATCTAATTTGTTAAACTGGGCGGCACGGTGCCCGACTGGTTAGAGCGTCAGCCTCACAGTTCTGAGGTGCGGGGTTCAATCCCCGTCCCCGCCTGTGTGGAGTTTGCATGTTCTCCCCGTGTCTGCGTGGGTTTTCTCCGGGCACTCCGGTTTCCTCCCACATCCCAAAAACATGCATTAATTGGAGACTCTAAATTGCCCGTAGACATGACTGTGAGTGCGAATGGTTGTTAGTTTCTATGTGCCCTGCGATTGGCTGGCAACCAGTTCAGGGTGGACCCCGCCTCCTGCCCGATGACAGCTGGGATAGGCTACAGCACGCCCGCGACCCGAGTGAGGAGAAGCGGCTCAGAAAATGGATGGATGGAATTTGTTAAGCTCACCTAACTTCACCACTCGTTTTTCAAAGTGATGTTCAGGTCACCTGGGACATCTCAGC
>NW_026902785.1:0-66184 GCF_024500385.1 Phyllopteryx taeniolatus | reverse complement strand
AACTTAAGGGTTCAAAAGTTATGCCGAAATCACATAGGTCGTCATGTTACAATTTAGTCAATAAAGGCCTACTACTGGAGCGAAACTGAATGCTTTGACGGTCGCCGCTCGGCCCCACAACCGTACAGAGACTTGGGGGAGACCTCCCCTGAAAGGTGGATTCACAAAGATCGAGTGTGTCGAACGTCAGGCCACGAGCTCAAACTTAAGGGTTCAAAAGTTCTGCCGAAATCACATAGGTCGTCATGTTACAATTTAGTCAAAAAAGGCCTACTACTGGAGCGAAAAGGAATGCTTTGACGCAAGCCTTTCGGCCGCACGACCTTCGAGAGGCTTGGAAGAGACCTCATCTGAAAGGTGGATTCACAAAGATCGAGTTTGTAGAACGTCAGCCCACTACCTCAAACTTAAGGGTTCAAAAGTTATGCCGAAATCACATAGGTCGTCATGTTACAATTTAGTCAATAAAGGCCTACTACTGGAGCGAAACTGAATGCTTTGACGGTCGCCGCTCGGCCCCACAACCGTACAGAGACTTGGGGGAGACCTCCCCTGAAAGGTGGATTCACAAAGATCGAGTGTGTCGAACGTCAGGCCACGAGCTCAAACTTAAGGGTTCAAAAGTTCTGCCGAAATCACATAGGTCGTCATGTTACAATTTAGTCAATAAAGGCCTACTACTGGAGCGAAACTGAATGCTTTGACGGTCGCCGCTCGGCCCCACAACCGTCCAGAGACTTGGGGGAGACCTCCCCTGAAAGGTGGATTCACAATGATCGAGTGTGTCGAACGTCAACCCATTAGTTCAAACTTAAGGGTTCAAAAGTTCTGCCGAAATTACATAGGTTGTCATGTTACAATTTAGTCAATAAAGGCCTACTACTGGAGCGAAACGGAATGCTTTGACGCTAGCCTTTTGGCCGCACGACCTCTGAGAGGGTTGGAAGAGACCTCGTCTGAAAGGTGGATTCACAAAGATCGAGTTTGTCGAACGTCAGCCCACTAGCTCAAACTTAAGGGTTCAAAAGTTCTGCCGAAATCACATAGGTTGTCATGTTACAATTTGGTCAATAAAGGCCTACTACTGGAGCCAAACAGAATGCTTTGACGCTAGCCTTTTGGCCGCACGACCTCCGAGAGGCTTGGAAGAGACCTCATCTGAAAGGTGGATTCACATCGATCGAGTGTGTCGAATGTCAGCCCACTCGCTCAAACTTAAGGTTTCAAAAGTTATGCCGAAATCACATAGGTCGTAATGTTACAATTTAGTCAATAAAAGCCTACTACTGGAGCGTAACGGAATGCTTTGACGGTCGCCGCTCGGCCCCACAACCATCCAGAGACTTGGGGGAGACCTCCCCTGGAAGGTGGATTCACATCGATCGAGTGTGTCGAACGTCAGCCCACTCGCTCAAACTTAAGGGTTCAAAAGTTCTGCCGAAATCACATAGGTCGTCATGTTACAATTTAGTCAATAAAGGCCAACTACTGGAGCGAAACGGAATGCTTTGACGCTAGCCTTTCGGCCGCACGACCTCCGAGAGGCTTGGAAGAGACCTCGTCTGAAAGGTGGATTCACAAAGATCGAGTGTGTCGAACGTCAGCCCACTAACTCAAACTTTAGGGTTCAAAAGTTCTGCCGAAATCACATAGGTCGTCATGTTACAATTTAGTCAATAAAGGCCTACTACTGGAGCGAAACGGAATGCTTTGACGCTAGGCTTTTGGCCGCACGACCTCCGAGAGTCTTGGAAGAGACCTCATCTGAAAGGTGGATTCACAACGATCGAGTGTGTCGAATGTCAGCCCACTCGCTCAAACGTAAGGGTTCAAAAGTTATGCCGAAATCACATAGGTCGTAATGTTACAATTTATTCAATAAAGGCCTACTACTGGAGCGTAACGGAATGCTTTGACGGTCGCCGCTCGGCCCCACAACCGTCCAGAGACTTGGGGGAGACCTCCCCTGAAAGGTGGATTCACAATGATCGAGTGTGTCGAACGTCAACCCATTAGTTCAAACTTAAGGGTTCAAAAGTTCTGCCGAAATTACATAGGTTGTCATGTTAAAATTTCGTCAATAAAGGCCTACTACTGGAGCGAAAAGGAATGCTTTGACGCAAGCCTTTCGGCCGCACGACCTCTGAGAGGCTTGGAAGAGACCTCGTCTGAAAGGTGGATTCACAAAGATCGAGTGTGTCGAACGTCAGCCCACTAACTCAAACTTAAGGGTTCAAAAGTTATGCCGAAATCACATAGGTCGTCATGTTACAATTTAGTCAATAAAGGCCTACTACTGGAGCGAAACTGAATGCTTTGACGGTCGCCGCTCGGCCCCACAACCGTCCAGAGACTTGAGGGAGACCTCCCCTGAAAGGTGGATTCACAAAGATCGAGTGTGTCGAACGTCAACCCATTAGTTCAAACTTAAGGGTTCAAAAGTTCTGCCGAAATCACATAGGTTGTCATGTTACAATTTAGTCAAAAAAGGCCTACTACTGGAGCGAAAAGGAATGCTTTGACGCAAGCCTTTCGGCCGCACGACCTCCGAGAGGCTTGTAAAAGACCTCGTCTGAAAGGTGGATTCACAAAGATCGAGTGAGTCGAACGTCAGCCCATAGCTAAAACTTAAGGGTTCAAAAGTTATGCCGAAATCACATAGGTCGTCATGTTACAATTTAGTCAATAAAGGCCAACTACTGGAGCGAAACGGAATGCTTTGACGCTAGCCTTTCGGCCGCACGACCTCCGAGAGGCTTGGAAGAGACCTCGTCTGAAAGGTGGATTCACAAAGATCGAGTGTGTCGAACGTCAGCCCACTAACTCAAACTTAAGGGTTCAAAAGTTCTGCCGAAATCACATAGGTCGTCATGTTACAATTTAGTCAATAAAGGCCTACTACTGGAGCGAAACGGAATGCTTTGACGCTAGGCTTTTGGCCGCACGACCTCCGAGAGTCTTGGAAGAGACCTCATCTGAAAGGTGGATTCACAACGATCGAGTGTGTCGAATGTCAGCCCACTCGCTCAAACGTAAGGGTTCAAAAGTTATGCCGAAATCACATAGGTCGTAATGTTACAATTTATTCAATAAAGGCCTACTACTGGAGCGTAACGGAATGCTTTGACGGTCGCCGCTCGGCCCCACAACCGTCCAGAGACTTGGGGGAGACCTCCCCTGAAAGGTGGATTCACAATGATCGAGTGTGTCGAACGTCAACCCATTAGTTCAAACTTAAGGGTTCAAAAGTTCTGCCGAAATTACATAGGTTGTCATGTTAAAATTTAGTCAATAAAGGCCTACTACTGGAGCGAAAAGGAATGCTTTGACGCAAGCCTTTCGGCCGCACGACCTCTGAGAGGCTTGGAAGAGACCTCGTCTGAAAGGTGGATTCACAAAGATCGAGTGTGTCGAACGTCAGCCCACTAACTCAAACTTAAGGGTTCAAAAGTTATGCCGAAATCACATAGGTCGTCATGTTACAATTTAGTCAATAAAGGCCTACTACTGGAGCGAAACTGAATGCTTTGACGGTCGCCGCTCGGCCCCACAACCGTCCAGAGACTTGAGGGAGACCTCCCCTGAAAGGTGGATTCACAAACATCGAGTGTGTCGAACGTCAACCCATTAGTTCAAACTTAAGGGTTCAAAAGTTCTGCCGAAATCACATAGGTTGTCATGTTACAATTTAGTCAAAAAAGGCCTACTACTGGAGCGAAAAGGAATGCTTTGACGCAAGCCTTTCGGCCGCACGACCTCCGAGAGGCTTGTAAAAGACCTCGTCTGAAAGGTGGATTCACAAAGATCGAGTGAGTCGAACGTCAGCCCATAGCTAAAACTTAAGGGTTCAAAAGTTATGCCGAAATCACATAGGTCGTCATGTTACAATTTAGTCAATAAAGGCCTACTACTGGAGCGAAACTGAATGCTTTGACGGTCGCCGCTCGGCCCCACAACCGTCCAGAGACTTGGGGGAGACCTCCCCTGAAAGGTGGATTCACAAAGATCGAGTGTGTCGAACGTCAACCCATTAGTTCAAACTTAAGGGTTCAAAAGTTCTGCCGAAATCACATAGGTTGTCATGTTACAATTTAGTCAATAAAGGCCAACTACTATAGCCAAACGGAATGCTTTGACGCAAGCCTTTCGGCCGCACGACCTCCGAGATGCTTGGAAGAGACCTCATCTGAAAGGTGGATTCACAACCATCGAGTGTGTCGAATGTCAGCCCACTCGCTCAAACGTAAGGGTTCAAAAGTTATGCCGAAATCACAAAGGTCGTAATGTTACAATTTATTCAATAAAGGCCTACTACTGGAGCGTAACGGAATGCTTTGACGGTCGCCGCTCGGCCCCACAACCGTCCAGAGACTTGGGGGAGACCTCCCCTGAAAGGTGGATTCACACTGATCGAGTATCTCGAACGTCAACCCATTAGTTCAAACTTAAGGGTTCAAAAGTTCTGCCGAAATTACATAGGTTGTCATGTTACAATTTAGTCAATAAAGGCCTACTACTATAGCCAAACGGAATGCTTTGACGCAAGCCTTTTGGCCGCACGACCTCCGAGAGTCTTGGAAGAGACCTCATCTGAAAGGTGGATTCACAACGATCGAGTGTGTCGAATGTCAGCCCACTCGGTCAAACTTAAGGGTTCAAAAGTTATGCCGAAATCACATAGGTCGTAATGTTACAATTTATTCAATAAAGGCCTACTACTGGAGCGTAACGGAATGCTTTGACGGTCGCCGCTCGGCCCCACAACCGTCCAGAGACTTGGGGGAGACCTCCTCTGAAAGGTGGATTCACAATGATCGAGTGTGTCGAACGTCAACCCATTAGTTCAAACTTAAGGGTTCAAAAGTTCTGCCGAAATTACATAGGTTGTCATGTTACAATTTAGTCAATAAAGGCCTACTACTGGAGCGAAAAGGAATGCTTTGACGCAAGCCTTTTGGCCGCACGACCTCTGAGAGGCTTGGAAGAGACCTCGTCTGAAAGGTGGATTCACAAAGATCGAGTGTGTCGAACGTCAGCCCACTAACTCAAACTTAAGGGTTCAAAAGTTATGCCGAAATCACATAGGTCGTCATGTTACAATTTAGTCAATAAAGGCCTACTACTGGAGCGAAACTGAATGCTTTGACGGTCGCCGCTCGGCCCCACAACCGTCCAGAGACTTGGGGGAGACCTCCCCTGAAAGGTGGATTCACAAAGATCGAGTGTGTCGAACGTCAACCCATTAGTTCAAACTTAAGGGTTCAAAAGTTCTGCCGAAATCACATAGGTTGTCATGTTACAATTTAGTCAAAAAAGGCCTACTACTGGAGCGAAAAGGAATGCTTTGACGCAAGCCTTTCGGCCGCACGACCTCCGAGAGGCTTGTAAAAGACCTCGTCTGAAAGGTGGATTCACAAAGATCGAGTGAGTCGAACGTCAGCCCACTAGCTCAAACTTAAGGGTTCAAAAGTTATGCCGAAATCACATAGCTCGTCATGTTACAATTTAGTCAATAAAGGCCTACTACTGGAGCGAAACTGAATGCTTTGACGGTCGCCGCTCGGCCCCACAACCGTCCAGAGACTTGGGGGTGACCTCCGCTGAAAGGTGGATTCACAAAGATCGAGTGTGTCGAACGTCAGCCCACTAGCTCAAACTTAAGGGTTCAAAAGTTCTGCCGAAATCACATAGGTCGTCATGTTACAATTTAGTCAAAAAAAGGCCAACTACTGGAGCGAAACGGAATGCTTTGACGCTAGGCTTTTGGCCGCACGACCTCCGAGAGTCTTGGAAGAGACCTCATCTGAAAGGTGGATTCACAACGATCGAGTGTGTCGAATGTCAGCCCACTCGCTCAAACGTAAGGGTTCAAAAGTTATGCCGAAATCACATAGGTCGTAATGTTACAATTTATTCAATAAAGGCCTACTACTGGAGCGTAACGGAATGCTTTGACGGTCGCCGCTCGGCCCCACAACCGTCCAGAGACTTGGGGGAGACCTCCCCTTAAAGGTGGATTCACAAAGATCGAGTGTGTCGAACGTCAGCCCACTAGCTCAAACTTAAGGGTTCAAACGTTCTGCCGAAATCACATAGGTTGTCATGTTACAATTTAGTCAATAAAGGCCTACTACTGGAGCGAAACGGAATGCTTTGACGCTAGCCTTTCGGCCGCATGACCTCCGAGAGGCTTGGAAGAGACCTCATCTGAATGGTGGATTCACAACGATGGAGTTTGCCGAACGTCAGCCCACGAGCTCAAACTTAAGGGTTCAAAAGTTCTGCCGAAATCACATAGGTTTTCATGTTATAATTTAGTCAATAAAGGCCTACTACTGGAGCGAAACGGATTGCTTTGACGGTCGCCGGTCGGCCCACAACCGTCCAGAGACTCGGGGGAGACCTCCTCTGAAAGGTGGACTCACAACGATCGAGTGTGTCGAACGTCAGCGCACTAGCACAAACTTAAGGGTTCAAAAGTTCTGCTGAAATCACATAGGTGGTCATGTGACAATTTAGTCAATAAAGGCCTACTACTGGAGCGAAACGGAATGCTTTGATGGTCGCTGCTCGGCCCCACAACCGTCCAGAGACTTGGGGGAGACCTCCACTGAAAGGTGGATTCACAACGATCGAGTGTGTCGAACGTCAGCCCAGTAGTTCAAACTTAAGGGTTCAAAAGTTCTGCCGAAATCACATAGGTTGTCATGTTACAATTTAGTCAATAAAGGCCTACTACTGGAGCGAAACGGAATGCTTTGACGCTAGCCTTTTGGCCGCACGACCTCTGAGAGGGTTGGAAGAGACCTCGTCTGAAAGGTGGATTCACAAAGATCGAGTGTGTCGAACGTCAGCCCACTAGCTCAAACTTAAGGGTTCAAAAGTTCTGCCGAAATCACATAGGTTGTCATGTTACAATTTAGTCAATAAAGGCCTACTACTGGAGCCAAACAGAATGCTTTGACGCTAGCCTTTTGGCCGCACGACCTCCGAGAGGCTTGGAAGAGACCTCATCTGAAAGGTGGATTCACATCGATCGAGTGTGTCGAATGTCAGCCCACTCGCTCAAACTTAAGGTTTCAAAGGTTATGCCGAAATCACATAGGTCGTAATGTTACAATTTAGTCAATAAAGGCCTACTACTGGAGCGTAACGGAATGCTTTGACGGTCGCCGCTCGGCCCCACAACCATCCAGAGACTTGGGGGAGACCTCCCCTGGAAGGTGGATTCACATCGATCGAGTGTGTCGAACGTCAGCCCACTCGCTCAAACTTAAGGGTTCAAAAGTTCTGCCGAAATCACATAGGTCGTCATGTTACAATTTAGTCAATAAAGGCCAACTACTGGAGCGAAACGGAATGCTTTGACGCTAGCCTTTCGGCCGCACGACCTCCGAGAGGCTTGGAAGAGACCTCGTCTGAAAGGTGGATTCACAAAGATCGAGTGTGTCGAACGTCAGCCCACTAACTCAAACTTAAGGGTTCAAAAGTTCTGCCGAAATCACATAGGTCGTCATGTTACAATTTAGTCAATAAAGGCCTACTACTGGAGCGAAACGGAATGCTTTGACGCTAGCCTTTTTGCCGCACGACCTCCGAGAGTCTTAGGGGAGACCTCATCTGAAAGGTGGATTCACAACGATCGAGGGTGTCGAATGTCAGCCCACTCGCTCAAACTTAAGGGTTCAAAAGTTATGCCGAAATCACATAGGTCGTAATGTTACAATTTATTCAATAAAGGCCTACTACTGGAGCGTAACGGAATGCTTTGACGGTCGCCGCTCGGCCCCACAACCGTCCAGAGACTTGGGGGAGACCTCCCCTGAAAGGTGGATTCACAATGATCGAGTGTGTCGAACGTCAACCCATTAGTTCAAACTTAAGGGTTCAAAAGTTCTGCCGAAATCACATAGGTTGTCATGTTACAATTTAGTCAATAAAGGCCAACTACTGGAGCGAAACGGAATGCTTTGACGCTAGGCTTTTGGCCGCACGACCTCCGAGAGTCTTGGAAGAGACCTCATCTGAAAGGTGGATTCACAACGATCGAGTGTGTCGAATGTCAGCCCACTCGCTCAAACGTAAGGGTTCAAAAGTTATGCCGAAATCACATAGGTCGTAATGTTACAATTTATTCAATAAAGGCCTACTACTGGAGCGTAACGGAATGCTTTGACGGTCGCCGCTCGGCCCCACAACCGTCCAGAGACTTGGGGGAGACCTCCCCTGAAAGGTGGATTCACAATGATCGAGTGTGTCGAACGTCAACCCATTAGTTCAAACTTAAGGGTTCAAAAGTTCTGCCGAAATTACATAGGTTGTCATGTTACAATTTAGTCAATAAAGGCCTACTACTGGAGCGAAAAGGAATGCTTTGACGCAAGCCTTTCGGCCGCACGACCTCTGAGAGGCTTGGAAGAGACCTCGTCTGAAAGGTGGATTCACAAAGATCGAGTGTGTCGAACGTCAGCCCACTAACTCAAACTTAAGGGTTCAAAAGTTATGCCGAAATCACATAGGTCGTCATGTTACAATTTAGTCAATAAAGGCCTACTACTGGAGCGAAACTGAATGCTTTGACGCAAGCCGCTCGGCCCCACAACCGTCCAGAGACTTGGGGGAGACCTCCCCTGAAAGGTGGATTCACAAAGATCGAGTGTGTCGAACGTCAACCCATTAGTTCAAACTTAAGGGTTCAAAAGTTCTGCCGAAATCACATAGGTTGTCATGTTACAATTTAGTCAATAAAGGCCAACTACTATAGCCAAACGGAATGCTTTGACGCAAGCCTTTCGGCCGCACGACCTCCGAGATGCTTGGAAGAGACCTCATCTGAAAGGTGGATTCACAACCATCGAGTGTGTCGAATGTCAGCCCACTCGCTCAAACGTAAGGGTTCAAAAGTTATGCCGAAATCACAAAGGTCGTAATGTTACAATTTATTCAATAAAGGCCTACTACTGGAGCGTAACGGAATGCTTTGACGGTCGCCGCTCGGCCCCACAACCGTCCAGAGACTTGGGGAAGACCTCCCCTGAAAGGTGGATTCACACTGATCGAGTATCTCGAACGTCAACCCATTAGTTCAAACTTAAGGGTTCAAAAGTTCTGCCGAAATTACATAGGTTGTCATGTTACAATTTAGTCAATAAAGGCCTACTACTATAGCCAAACGGAATGCTTTGACGCAAGCCTTTTGGCCGCACGACCTCCGAGAGTCTTGGAAGAGACCTCATCTGAAAGGTGGATTCACAACGATCGAGTGTGTCGAATGTCAGCCCACTCGGTCAAACTTAAGGGTTCAAAAGTTATGCCGAAATCACATAGGTCGTAATGTTACAATTTATTCAATAAAGGCCTACTACTGGAGCGTAACGGAATGCTTTGACGGTCGCCGCTCGGCCCCACAACCGTCCAGAGACTTGGGGGAGACCTCCTCTGAAAGGTGGATTCACAATGATCGAGTGTGTCGAACGTCAACCCATTAGTTCAAACTTAAGGGTTCAAAAGTTCTGCCGAAATTACATAGGTTGTCATGTTACAATTTAGTCAATAAAGGCCTACTACTGGAGCGAAAAGGAATGCTTTGACGCAAGCCTTTTGGCCGCACGACCTCTGAGAGGCTTGGAAGAGACCTCGTCTGAAAGGTGGATTCACAAAGATCGAGTGTGTCGAACGTCAGCCCACTAACTCAAACTTAAGGGTTCAAAAGTTATGCCGAAATCACATAGGTCGTCATGTTACAATTTAGTCAATAAAGGCCTACTACTGGAGCGAAACTGAATGCTTTGACGGTCGCCGCTCGGCCCCACAACCGTCCAGAGACTTGGGGGAGACCTCCCCTGAAAGGTGGATTCACAAAGATCGAGTGTGTCGAACGTCAACCCATTAGTTCAAACTTAAGGGTTCAAAAGTTCTGCCGAAATCACATAGGTTGTCATGTTACAATTTAGTCAAAAAAGGCCTACTACTGGAGCGAAAAGGAATGCTTTGACGCAAGCCTTTCGGCCGCACGACCTCCGAGAGGCTTGTAAAAGACCTCGTCTGAAAGGTGGATTCACAAAGATCGAGTGAGTCGAACGTCAGCCCACTAGCTCAAACTTAAGGGTTCAAAAGTTATGCCGAAATCACATAGGTCGTCATGTTACAATTTAGTCAATAAAGGCCTACTACTGGAGCGAAACTGAATGCTTTGACGGTCGCCGCTCGGCCCCACAACCGTCCAGAGACTTGGGGGAGACCTCCCCTGAAAGGTGGATTCACAAAGATCGAGTGTGTCGAACGTCAACCCATTAGTTCAAACTTAAGGGTTCAAAAGTTCTGCCGAAATCACATAGGTTGTCATGTTACAATTTAGTCAATAAAGGCCAACTACTATAGCCAAACGGAATGCTTTGACGCAAGCCTTTCGGCCGCACGACCTCCGAGATGCTTGGAAGAGACCTCATCTGAAAGGTGGATTCACAACCATCGAGTGTGTCGAATGTCAGCCCACTCGCTCAAACGTAAGGGTTCAAAAGTTATGCCGAAATCACAAAGGTCGTAATGTTACAATTTATTCAATAAAGGCCTACTACTGGAGCGTAACGGAATGCTTTGACGGTCGCCGCTCGGCCCCACAACCGTCCAGAGACTTGGGGAAGATCTCCCCTGAAAGGTGGATTCACACTGATCGAGTATCTCGAACGTCAACCCATTAGTTCAAACTTAAGGGTTCAAAAGTTCTGCCGAAATTACATAGGTTGTCATGTTACAATTTAGTCAATAAAGGCCTACTACTATAGCCAAACGGAATGCTTTGACGCAAGCCTTTTGGCCGCACGACCTCCGAGAGTCTTGGAAGAGACCTCATCTGAAAGGTGGATTCACAACGATCGAGTGTGTCGAATGTCAGCCCACTCGGTCAAACTTAAGGGTTCAAAAGTTATGCCGAAATCACATAGGTCGTAATGTTACAATTTATTCAATAAAGGCCTACTACTGGAGCGTAACGGAATGCTTTGACGGTCGCCGCTCGGCCCCACAACCATCCAGAGACTTGGGGGAGACCTCCTCTGAAAGGTGGATTCACAATGATCGAGTGTGTCGAACGTCAACCCATTAGTTCAAACTTAAGGGTTCAAAAGTTCTGCCGAAATTACATAGGTTGTCATGTTACAATTTAGTCAATAAAGGCCTACTACTGGAGCGAAAAGGAATGCTTTGACGCAAGCCTTTTGGCCGCACGACCTCTGAGAGGCTTGGAAGAGACCTCGTCTGAAAGGTGGATTCACAAAGATCGAGTGTGTCGAATGTCAGCCCACTCGGTCAAACTTAAGGGTTCAAAAGTTATGCCGAAATCACATAGGTCGTAATGTTACAATTTATTCAATAAAGGCCTACTACTGGAGCGTAACGGAATGCTTTGACGGTCGCCGCTTGGCCCCACAACCGTCCAGAGACTTGGGGGAGACCTCCCCTGAAAGGTGGATTCACAATGATCGAGTGTGTCGAACGTCAACCCATTAGTTCAAACTTAAGGGTTCAAAAGTTCTGCCGAAATCACACAGGTTGTCATGTTACAATTTAGTCAAAAAAGTTCTACTACTGGAGCGAAAAGGAATGCTTTGACGCAAGCCTTTCGGCCGCACGACCTCCGAGAGGCTTGTAAAAGACCTCGTCTGAAAGGTGGATTCACAAAGATCGTGTGAGTCGAACGTCAGCCCACTAGTTCAAACTTAAGGGTTCAAAAGTTATGCCGAAATCACATAGGTCGTCATGTTACAATTTAGTCAATAAAGGCCTACTACTGGAGCGAAACTGAATGCTTTGACGGTCGCCGCTCGGCCCCACAACCGTACAGAGACTTGGGGGAGACCTCCCCTGAAAGGTGGATTCACAAAGATCGAGTGTGTCGAACGTCAGGCCACGAGCTCAAACTTAAGGGTTCAAAAGTTCTGCCGAAATCACATAGGTCGTCATGTTACAATTTAGTCAATAAAGGCCTACTACTGGAGCGAAAAGGAATGCTTTGACGCAAGCCTTTCGGCCGCACGACCTTCGAGAGGCTTGGAAGAGACCTCATCTGAAAGGTGGATTCACAAAGATCGAGTGGGTAGAACGTCAGCCCACTACCTCAAACTTAAGGGTTCAAAAGTTATGCCGAAATCACATAGGTCGTCATGTTACAATTTAGTCAATAAAGGCCTACTACTGGAGCGAAACTGAATGCTTTGACGGTCGCCGCTCGGCCCCACAACCGTACAGAGACTTGGGGGAGACCTCCCCTGAAAGGTGGATTCACAAAGATCGAGTGTGTCGAACGTCAGGCCACGAGCTCAAACTTAAGGGTTCAAAAGTTCTGCCGAAATCACATAGGTCGTCATGTTACAATTTAGTCAATAAAGGCCTACTACTGGAGCGAAACTGAATGCTTTGACGGTCGCCGCTCGGCCCCACAACCGTCCAGACACTTGGGGGAGACCTCCCCTGAAAGGTGGATTCACAAAGATCGAGTGTGTCGAACGTCAGCCCACTAGCTCAAACTTAAGGGTTCAAACGTTCTGCCGAAATCACATAGGTTGTCATGTTACAATTTAGTCAATAAAGGCCTACTACTGGAGCGAAACGGAATGCTTTGACGCTAGCCTTTCGGCCGCATGACCTCCGAGAGGCTTGGAAGAGACCTCATCTGAATGGTGGATTCACAACGATGGAGTTTGCCGAACGTCAGCCCACGAGCTCAAACTTAAGGGTTCAAAAGTTCTGCCGAAATCACATAGGTTTTCATGTTATAATTTAGTCAATAAAGGCCTACTACTGGAGCGAAACGGATTGCTTTGACGGTCGCCGGTCGGCCCCACAACCGTCCAGAGACTCGGGGGAGACCTCCTCTGAAAGGTGGACTCACAACGATCGAGTGTGTCGAACGTCAGCCCACTAGCACAAACTTAAGGGTTCAAAAGTTCTGCTGAAATCACATAGGTGGTCATGTGACAATTTAGTCAATAAAGGCCTACTACTGGAGCGAAACGGAATGCTTTGATGGTCGCTGCTCGGCCCCACAACCGTCCAGAGACTTGGGGGAGACCTCCACTGAAAGGTGGATTCACAACGATCGATTGTGTCGAACGTCAGCCCAGTAGTTCAAACTTAAGGGTTCAAAAGTTCTGCCGAAATCACATAGGTTGTCATGTTACAATTTAGTCAATAAAGGCCTACTACTGGAGCGAAACGGAATGCTTTGACGCTAGCCTTTTGGCCGCACGACCTCTGAGAGGGTTGGAAGAGACCTCGTCTGAAAGGTGGATTCACAAAGATCGAGTGTGTCGAACGTCAGCCCACTAGCTCAAACTTAAGGGTTCAAAAGTTCTGCCGAAATCACATAGGTTGTCATGTTACAATTTAGTCAATAAAGGCCTACTACTGGAGCCAAACAGAATGCTTTGACGCTAGCCTTTTGGCCGCACGACCTCCGAGAGGCTTGGAAGAGACCTCATCTGAAAGGTGGATTCACATCGATCGAGTGTGTCGAATGTCAGCCCACTCGCTCAAACTTAAGGTTTCAAAAGTTATGCCGAAATCACATAGGTCGTAATGTTACAATTTAGTCAATAAAGGCCTACTACTGGAGCGTAACGGAATGCTTTGACGGTCGCCGCTCGGCCCCACAACCATCCAGAGACTTGGGGGAGACCTCCTCTGGAAGGTGGATTCACATCGATCGAGTGTGTCGAACGTCAGCCCACTCGCTCAAACTTAAGGGTTCAAAAGTTCTGCCGAAATCACATAGGTCGTCATGTTACAATTTAGTCAATAAAGGCCAACTACTGGAGCTAAACGGAATGCTTTGACGCTAGCCTTTCGGCCACACGACCTCCGAGAGGCTTGGAAGAGACCTCGTCTGAAAGGTGGATTCACAAAGATCGAGTGTGTCGAACGTCAGCCCACTAACTCAAACTTAAGGGTTCAAAAGTTCTGCCGAAATCACATAGGTCGTCATGTTACAATTTAGTCAATAAAGGCCTACTACTGGAGCGAAACGGAATGCTTTGACGCTAGCCTTTTTGCCGCACGACCTCCGAGAGTCTTAGGGGAGACCTCATCTGAAAGGTGGATTCACAACGATCGAGGGTGTCGAATGTCAGCCCACTCGCTCAAACTTAAGGGTTCAAAAGTTATGCCGAAATCACATAGGTCGTAATGTTACAATTTATTCAATAAAGGCCTACTACTGGAGCGTAACGGAATGCTTTGACGGTCGCCGCTCGGCCCCACAACCGTCCAGAGACTTGGGGGAGACCTCCCCTGAAAGGTGGATTCACAATGATCGAGTGTGTCGAACGTCAACCCATTAGTTCAAACTTAAGGGTTCAAAAGTTCTGCCGAAATCACATAGGTTGTCATGTTACAATTTAGTCAATAAAGGCCTACTACTGGAGCGAAAAGGAATGCTTTGACGCAAGCCTTTCGGCCGCACGACCTTCGAGAGGCTTGGAAGAGACCTCATCTGAAAGGTGGATTCACAAAGATCGAGTGTGTAGAACGTCAGCCCACTACCTCAAACTTAAGGGTTCAAAAGTTATGCCGAAATCACATAGGTCGTCATGTTACAATTTAGTCAATAAAGGCCTACTACTGGAGCGAAACTGAATGCTTTGACGGTCGCCGCTCGGCCCCACAACCGTACAGAGACTTGGGGGAGACCTCCCCTGAAAGGTGGATTCACAAAGATGGAGTGTGTCGAACGTCAGGCCACGAGCTCAAACTTAAGGGTTCAAAAGTTCTGCCGAAATCACATAGGTCGTCATGTTATAATTTAGTCAATAAAGGCCTACTACTGGAGCGAAACGGATTGCTTTGACGGTCGCCGGTCGGCCCCACAACCGTCCAGAGACTCGGGGGAGACCTCCTCTGAAAGGTGGACTCACAACGATCGAGTGTGTCGAACGTCAGCCCACTAGCACAAACTTAAGGGTTCAAAAGTTCTGCTGAAATCACATAGGTGGTCATGTGACAATTTAGTCAATAAAGGCCTACTACTGGAGCGAAACGGAATGCTTTGATGGTCGCTGCTCGGCCCCACAACCGTCCAGAGACTTGGGGGAGACCTCCACTGAAAGGTGGATTCACAACGATCGAGTGTGTCGAACGTCAGCCCAGTAGTTCAAACTTAAGGGTTCAAAAGTTCTGCCGAAATCACATAGGTTGTCATGTTACAATTTAGTCAATAAAGGCCTACTACTGGAGCGAAACGGAATGCTTTGACGCTAGCCTTTTGGCCGCACGACCTCTGAGAGGGTTGGAAGAGACCTCGTCTGAAAGGTGGATTCACAAAGATCGAGTGTGTCGAACGTCAGCCCACTAGCTCAAACTTAAGGGTTCAAAAGTTCTGCCGAAATCACATAGGTTGTCATGTTACAATTTAGTCAATAAAGGCCTACTACTGGAGCCAAACAGAATGCTTTGACGCTAGCCTTTTGGCCGCACGACCTCCGAGAGGCTTGGAAGAGACCTCATCTGAAAGGTGGATTCACATCGATCGAGTGTGTCGAATGTCAGCCCACTCGCTCAAACTTAAGGTTTCAAAGGTTATGCCGAAATCACATAGGTCGTAATGTTACAATTTAGTCAATAAAGGCCTACTACTGGAGCGTAACGGAATGCTTTGACGGTCGCCGCTCGGCCCCACAACCATCCAGAGACTTGGGGGAGACCTCCCCTGGAAGGTGGATTCACATCGATCGAGTGTGTCGAACATCAGCCCACTCGCTCAAACTTAAGGGTTCAAAAGTTCTGCCGAAATCACATAGGTCGTCATGTTACAATTTAGTCAATAAAGGCCAACTACTGGAGCTAAACGGAATGCTTTGACGCTAGCCTTTCGGCCACACGACCTCCGAGAGGCTTGGAAGAGACCTCGTCTGAAAGGTGGATTCACAAAGATCGAGTGTGTCGAACGTCAGCCCACTAACTCAAACTTAAGGGTTCAAAAGTTCTGCCGAAATCACATAGGTCGTCATGTTACAATTTAGTCAATAAAGGCCTACTACTGGAGCGAAACGGAATGCTTTGACGCTAGCCTTTTTGCCGCACGACCTCCGAGAGTCTTAGGGGAGACCTCATCTGAAAGGTGGATTCACAACGATCGAGGGTGTCGAATGTCAGCCCACTCGCTCAAACTTAAGGGTTCAAAAGTTATGCCGAAATCACATAGGTCGTAATGTTACAATTTATTCAATAAAGGCCTACTACTGGAGCGTAACGGAATGCTTTGACGGTCGCCGCTCGGCCCCACAACCGTCCAGAGACTTGGGGGAGACCTCCCCTGAAAGGTGGATTCACAATGATCGAGTGTGTCGAACGTCAACCCATTAGTTCAAACTTAAGGGTTCAAAAGTTCTGCCGAAATCACATAGGTTGTCATGTTACAATTTAGTCAATAAAGGCCTACTACTGGAGCGAAAAGGAATGCTTTGACGCAAGCCTTTCGGCCGCACGACCTTCGAGAGGCTTGGAAGAGACCTCATCTGAAAGGTGGATTCACAAAGATCGAGTGTGTAGAACGTCAGCCCACTACCTCAAACTTAAGGGTTCAAAAGTTATGCCGAAATCACATAGGTCGTCATGTTACAATTTAGTCAATAAAGGCCTACTACTGGAGCGAAACTGAATGCTTTGACGGTCGCCGCTCGGCCCCACAACCGTACAGAGACTTGGGGGAGACCTCCCCTGAAAGGTGGATTCACAAAGATGGAGTGTGTCGAACGTCAGGCCACGAGCTCAAACTTAAGGGTTCAAAAGTTCTGCCGAAATCACATAGGTCGTCATGTTATAATTTAGTCAATAAAGGCCTACTACTGGAGCGAAACGGATTGCTTTGACGGTCGCCGGTCGGCCCCACAACCGTCCAGAGACTCGGGGGAGACCTCCTCTGAAAGGTGGACTCACAACGATCGAGTGTGTCGAACGTCAGCCCACTAGCACAAACTTAAGGGTTCAAAAGTTCTGCTGAAATCACATAGGTGGTCATGTGACAATTTAGTCAATAAAGGCCTACTACTGGAGCGAAACGGAATGCTTTGATGGTCGCTGCTCGGCCCCACAACCGTCCAGAGACTTGGGGGAGACCTCCACTGAAAGGTGGATTCACAACGATCGAGTGTGTCGAACGTCAGCCCAGTAGTTCAAACTTAAGGGTTCAAAAGTTCTGCCGAAATCACATAGGTTGTCATGTTACAATTTAGTCAATAAAGGCCTACTACTGGAGCGAAACGGAATGCTTTGACGCTAGCCTTTTGGCCGCACGACCTCTGAGAGGGTTGGAAGAGACCTCGTCTGAAAGGTGGATTCACAAAGATCGAGTGTGTCGAACGTCAGCCCACTAGCTCAAACTTAAGGGTTCAAAAGTTCTGCCGAAATCACATAGGTTGTCATGTTACAATTTAGTCAATAAAGGCCTACTACTGGAGCCAAACAGAATGCTTTGACGCTAGCCTTTTGGCCGCACGACCTCCGAGAGGCTTGGAAGAGACCTCATCTGAAAGGTGGATTCACATCGATCGAGTGTGTCGAATGTCAGCCCACTCGCTCAAACTTAAGGTTTCAAAGGTTATGCCGAAATCACATAGGTCGTAATGTTACAATTTAGTCAATAAAGGCCTACTACTGGAGCGTAACGGAATGCTTTGACGGTCGCCGCTCGGCCCCACAACCATCCAGAGACTTGGGGGAGACCTCCCCTGGAAGGTGGATTCACATCGATCGAGTGTGTCGAACGTCAGCCCACTCGCTCAAACTTAAGGGTTCAAAAGTTCTGCCGAAATCACATAGGTCGTCATGTTACAATTTAGTCAATAAAGGCCAACTACTGGAGAGAAAAGGAATGCTTTGACGCTAGCCTTTCGGCCGCACGACCTCCGAGAGGCTTGGAAGAGACCTCGTCTGAAAGGTGGATTCACAAAGATCGAGTGTGTCGAACGTCAGCCCACTAACTCAAACTTAAGGGTTCAAAAGTTCTGCCGAAATCACATAGGTCGTCATGTTACAATTTAGTCAATAAAGGCCTACTACTGGAGCGAAACGGAATGCTTTGACGCTAGCCTTTTTGCCGCACGACCTCCGAGAGTCTTAGGGGAGACCTCATCTGAAAGGTGGATTCACAACGATCGAGGGTGTCGAATGTCAGCCCACTCGCTCAAACTTAAGGGTTCAAAAGTTATGCCGAAATCACATAGGTCGTAATGTTACAATTTATTCAATAAAGGCCTACTACTGGAGCGTAACGGAATGCTTTGACGGTCGCCGCTCGGCCCCACAACCGTCCAGAGACTTGGGGGAGACCTCCCCTTAAAGGTGGATTCACAATGATCGAGTGTGTCGAACGTCAACCCATTAGTTCAAACTTAAGGGTTCAAAAGTTCTGCCGAAATCACATAGGTTGTCATGTTACAATTTAGTCAATAAAGGCCAACTACTGGAGCGAAACGGAATGCTTTGACGCTAGGCTTTTGGCCGCACGACCTCCGAGAGTCTTGGAAGAGACCTCATCTGAAAGGTGGATTCACAACGATCGAGTGTGTCGAATGTCAGCCCACTCGCTCAAACGTAAGGGTTCAAAAGTTATGCCGAAATCACATAGGTCGTAATGTTACAATTTATTCAATAAAGGCCTACTACTGGAGCGTAACGGAATGCTTTGACGGTCGCCGCTCGGCCCCACAACCGTCCAGAGACTTGGGGGAGACCTCCCCTGAAAGGTGGATTCACAATGATCGAGTGTGTCGAACGTCAACCCATTAGTTCAAACTTAAGGGTTCAAAAGTTCTGCCGAAATCACACAGGTTGTCATGTTACAATTTAGTCAAAAAAGTTCTACTACTGGAGCGAAAAGGAATGCTTTGACGCAAGCCTTTCGGCCGCACGACCTCCGAGAGGCTTGTAAAAGACCTCGTCTGAAAGGTGGATTCACAAAGATCGTGTGAGTCGAACGTCAGCCCACTAGTTCAAACTTAAGGGTTCAAAAGTTATGCCGAAATCACATAGGTCGTCATGTTACAATTTAGTCAATAAAGGCCTACTACTGGAGCGAAACTGAATGCTTTGACGGTCGCCGCTCGGCCCCACAACCGTACAGAGACTTGGGGGAGACCTCCCCTGAAAGGTGGATTCACAAAGATCGAGTGTGTCGAACGTCAGGCCACGAGCTCAAACTTAAGGGTTCAAAAGTTCTGCCGAAATCACATAGGTCGTCATGTTACAATTTAGTCAATAAAGGCCTACTACTGGAGCGAAAAGGAATGCTTTGACGCAAGCCTTTCGGCCGCACGACCTTCGAGAGGCTTGGAAGAGACCTCATCTGAAAGGTGGATTCACAAAGATCGAGTGGGTAGAACGTCAGCCCACTACCTCAAACTTAAGGGTTCAAAAGTTATGCCGAAATCACATAGGTCGTCATGTTACAATTTAGTCAATAAAGGCCTACTACTGGAGCGAAACTGAATGCTTTGACGGTCGCCGCTCGGCCCCACAACCGTACAGAGACTTGGGGGAGACCTCCCCTGAAAGGTGGATTCACAAAGATCGAGTGTGTCGAACGTCAGGCCACGAGCTCAAACTTAAGGGTTCAAAAGTTCTGCCGAAATCACATAGGTCGTCATGTTACAATTTAGTCAATAAAGGCCTACTACTGGAGCGAAACTGAATGCTTTGACGGTCGCCGCTCGGCCCCACAACCGTCCAGACACTTGGGGGAGACCTCCCCTGAAAGGTGGATTCACAAAGATCGAGTGTGTCGAACGTCAGCCCACTAGCTCAAACTTAAGGGTTCAAACGTTCTGCCGAAATCACATAGGTTGTCATGTTACAATTTAGTCAATAAAGGCCTACTACTGGAGCGAAACGGAATGCTTTGACGCTAGCCTTTCGGCCGCATGACCTCCGAGAGGCTTGGAAGAGACCTCATCTGAATGGTGGATTCACAACGATGGAGTTTGCCGAACGTCAGCCCACGAGCTCAAACTTAAGGGTTCAAAAGTTCTGCCGAAATCACATAGGTTTTCATGTTATAATTTAGTCAATAAAGGCCTACTACTGGAGCGAAACGGATTGCTTTGACGGTCGCCGGTCGGCCCCACAACCGTCCAGAGACTCGGGGGAGACCTCCTCTGAAAGGTGGACTCACAACGATCGAGTGTGTCGAACGTCAGCCCACTAGCACAAACTTAAGGGTTCAAAAGTTCTGCTGAAATCACATAGGTGGTCATGTGACAATTTAGTCAATAAAGGCCTACTACTGGAGCGAAACGGAATGCTTTGATGGTCGCTGCTCGGCCCCACAACCGTCCAGAGACTTGGGGGAGACCTCCACTGAAAGGTGGATTCACAACGATCGATTGTGTCGAACGTCAGCCCAGTAGTTCAAACTTAAGGGTTCAAAAGTTCTGCCGAAATCACATAGGTTGTCATGTTACAATTTAGTCAATAAAGGCCTACTACTGGAGCGAAACGGAATGCTTTGACGCTAGCCTTTTGGCCGCACGACCTCTGAGAGGGTTGGAAGAGACCTCGTCTGAAAGGTGGATTCACAAAGATCGAGTGTGTCGAACGTCAGCCCACTAGCTCAAACTTAAGGGTTCAAAAGTTCTGCCGAAATCACATAGGTTGTCATGTTACAATTTAGTCAATAAAGGCCTACTACTGGAGCCAAACAGAATGCTTTGACGCTAGCCTTTTGGCCGCACGACCTCCGAGAGGCTTGGAAGAGACCTCATCTGAAAGGTGGATTCACATCGATCGAGTGTGTCGAATGTCAGCCCACTCGCTCAAACTTAAGGTTTCAAAAGTTATGCCGAAATCACATAGGTCGTAATGTTACAATTTAGTCAATAAAGGCCTACTACTGGAGCGTAACGGAATGCTTTGACGGTCGCCGCTCGGCCCCACAACCATCCAGAGACTTGGGGGAGACCTCCTCTGGAAGGTGGATTCACATCGATCGAGTGTGTCGAACGTCAGCCCACTCGCTCAAACTTAAGGGTTCAAAAGTTCTGCCGAAATCACATAGGTCGTCATGTTACAATTTAGTCAATAAAGGCCAACTACTGGAGCTAAACGGAATGCTTTGACGCTAGCCTTTCGGCCACACGACCTCCGAGAGGCTTGGAAGAGACCTCGTCTGAAAGGTGGATTCACAAAGATCGAGTGTGTCGAACGTCAGCCCACTAACTCAAACTTAAGGGTTCAAAAGTTCTGCCGAAATCACATAGGTCGTCATGTTACAATTTAGTCAATAAAGGCCTACTACTGGAGCGAAACGGAATGCTTTGACGCTAGCCTTTTTGCCGCACGACCTCCGAGAGTCTTAGGGGAGACCTCATCTGAAAGGTGGATTCACAACGATCGAGGGTGTCGAATGTCAGCCCACTCGCTCAAACTTAAGGGTTCAAAAGTTATGCCGAAATCACATAGGTCGTAATGTTACAATTTATTCAATAAAGGCCTACTACTGGAGCGTAACGGAATGCTTTGACGGTCGCCGCTCGGCCCCACAACCGTCCAGAGACTTGGGGGAGACCTCCCCTGAAAGGTGGATTCACAATGATCGAGTGTGTCGAACGTCAACCCATTAGTTCAAACTTAAGGGTTCAAAAGTTCTGCCGAAATCACATAGGTTGTCATGTTACAATTTAGTCAATAAAGGCCTACTACTGGAGCGAAAAGGAATGCTTTGACGCAAGCCTTTCGGCCGCACGACCTTCGAGAGGCTTGGAAGAGACCTCATCTGAAAGGTGGATTCACAAAGATCGAGTGTGTAGAACGTCAGCCCACTACCTCAAACTTAAGGGTTCAAAAGTTATGCCGAAATCACATAGGTCGTCATGTTACAATTTAGTCAATAAAGGCCTACTACTGGAGCGAAACTGAATGCTTTGACGGTCGCCGCTCGGCCCCACAACCGTACAGAGACTTGGGGGAGACCTCCCCTGAAAGGTGGATTCACAAAGATGGAGTGTGTCGAACGTCAGGCCACGAGCTCAAACTTAAGGGTTCAAAAGTTCTGCCGAAATCACATAGGTCGTCATGTTATAATTTAGTCAATAAAGGCCTACTACTGGAGCGAAACGGATTGCTTTGACGGTCGCCGGTCGGCCCCACAACCGTCCAGAGACTCGGGGGAGACCTCCTCTGAAAGGTGGACTCACAACGATCGAGTGTGTCGAACGTCAGCCCACTAGCACAAACTTAAGGGTTCAAAAGTTCTGCTGAAATCACATAGGTGGTCATGTGACAATTTAGTCAATAAAGGCCTACTACTGGAGCGAAACGGAATGCTTTGATGGTCGCTGCTCGGCCCCACAACCGTCCAGAGACTTGGGGGAGACCTCCACTGAAAGGTGGATTCACAACGATCGAGTGTGTCGAACGTCAGCCCAGTAGTTCAAACTTAAGGGTTCAAAAGTTCTGCCGAAATCACATAGGTTGTCATGTTACAATTTAGTCAATAAAGGCCTACTACTGGAGCGAAACGGAATGCTTTGACGCTAGCCTTTTGGCCGCACGACCTCTGAGAGGGTTGGAAGAGACCTCGTCTGAAAGGTGGATTCACAAAGATCGAGTGTGTCGAACGTCAGCCCACTAGCTCAAACTTAAGGGTTCAAAAGTTCTGCCGAAATCACATAGGTTGTCATGTTACAATTTAGTCAATAAAGGCCTACTACTGGAGCCAAACAGAATGCTTTGACGCTAGCCTTTTGGCCGCACGACCTCCGAGAGGCTTGGAAGAGACCTCATCTGAAAGGTGGATTCACATCGATCGAGTGTGTCGAACGTCAGCCCAGTAGTTCAAACTTAAGGGTTCAAAAGTTCTGCCGAAATCACATAGGTTGTCATGTTACAATTTAGTCAATAAAGGCCTACTACTGGAGCGAAACGGAATGCTTTGACGCTAGCCTTTTGGCCGCACGACCTCTGAGAGGGTTGGAAGAGACCTCGTCTGAAAGGTGGATTCACAAAGATCGAGTGTGTCGAACGTCAGCCCACTAGCTCAAACTTAAGGGTTCAAAAGTTCTGCCGAAATCACATAGGTTGTCATGTTACAATTTAGTCAATAAAGGCCTACTACTGGAGCCAAACAGAATGCTTTGACGCTAGCCTTTTGGCCGCACGACCTCCGAGAGGCTTGGAAGAGACCTCATCTGAAAGGTGGATTCACATCGATCGAGTGTGTCGAATGTCAGCCCACTCGCTCAAACTTAAGGTTTCAAAAGTTATGCCGAAATCACATAGGTCGTAATGTTACAATTTAGTCAATAAAGGCCTACTACTGGAGCGTAACGGAATGCTTTGACGGTCGCCGCTCGGCCCCACAACCATCCAGAGACTTGGGGGAGACCTCCTCTGGAAGGTGGATTCACATCGATCGAGTGTGTCGAACGTCAGCCCACTCGCTCAAACTTAAGGGTTCAAAAGTTCTGCCGAAATCACATAGGTCGTCATGTTACAATTTAGTCAATAAAGGCCAACTACTGGAGCTAAACGGAATGCTTTGACGCTAGCCTTTCGGCCACACGACCTCCGAGAAGCTTGGAAGAGACCTCGTCTGAAAGGTGGATTCACAAAGATCGAGTGTGTCGAACGTCAGCCCACTAACTCAAACTTAAGGGTTCAAAAGTTCTGCCGAAATCACATAGGTCGTCATGTTACAATTTAGTCAATAAAGGCCTACTACTGGAGCGAAACGGAATGCTTTGACGCTAGCCTTTTTGCCGCACGACCTCCGAGAGTCTTAGGGGAGACCTCATCTGAAAGGTGGATTCACAACGATCGAGGGTGTCGAATGTCAGCCCACTCGCTCAAACTTAAGGGTTCAAAAGTTATGCCGAAATCACATAGGTCGTAATGTTACAATTTATTCAATAAAGGCCTACTACTGGAGCGTAACGGAATGCTTTGACGGTCGCTGCTCGGCCCCACAACCGTCCAGAGACTTGGGGGAGACCTCCCCTGAAAGGTGGATTCACAATGATCGAGTGTGTCGAACGTCAACCCATTAGTTCAAACTTAAGGGTTCAAAAGTTCTGCCGAAATCACATAGGTTGTCATGTTACAATTTAGTCAATAAAGGCCTACTACTGGAGCGAAAAGGAATGCTTTGACGCAAGCCTTTCGGCCGCACGACCTTCGAGAGGCTTGGAAGAGACCTCATCTGAAAGGTGGATTCACAAAGATCGAGTGTGTAGAACGTCAGCCCACTACCTCAAACTTAAGGGTTCAAAAGTTATGCCGAAATCACATAGGTCGTCATGTTACAATTTAGTCAATAAAGGCCTACTACTGGAGCGAAACTGAATGCTTTGACGGTCGCCGCTCGGCCCCACAACCGTACAGAGACTTGGGGGAGACCTCCCCTGAAAGGTGGATTCACAAAGATGGAGTGTGTCGAACGTCAGGCCACGAGCTCAAACTTAAGGGTTCAAAAGTTCTGCCGAAATCACATAGGTCGTCATGTTATAATTTAGTCAATAAAGGCCTACTACTGGAGCGAAACGGATTGCTTTGACGGTCGCCGGTCGGCCCCACAACCGTCCAGAGACTCGGGGGAGACCTCCTCTGAAAGGTGGACTCACAACGATCGAGTGTGTCGAACGTCAGCCCACTAGCACAAACTTAAGGGTTCAAAAGTTCTGCTGAAATCACATAGGTGGTCATGTGACAATTTAGTCAATAAAGGCCTACTACTGGAGCGAAACGGAATGCTTTGATGGTCGCTGCTCGGCCCCACAACCGTCCAGAGACTTGGGGGAGACCTCCACTGAAAGGTGGATTCACAACGATCGAGTGTGTCGAACGTCAGCCCAGTAGTTCAAACTTAAGGGTTCAAAAGTTCTGCCGAAATCACATAGGTTGTCATGTTACAATTTAGTCAATAAAGGCCTACTACTGGAGCGAAACGGAATGCTTTGACGCTAGCCTTTTGGCCGCACGACCTCTGAGAGGGTTGGAAGAGACCTCGTCTGAAAGGTGGATTCACAAAGATCGAGTGTGTCGAACGTCAGCCCACTAGCTCAAACTTAAGGGTTCAAAAGTTCTGCCGAAATCACATAGGTTGTCATGTTACAATTTAGTCAATAAAGGCCTACTACTGGAGCCAAACAGAATGCTTTGACGCTAGCCTTTTGGCCGCACGACCTCCGAGAGGCTTGGAAGAGACCTCATCTGAAAGGTGGATTCACATCGATCGAGTGTGTCGAATGTCAGCCCACTCGCTCAAACTTAAGGTTTCAAAGGTTATGCCGAAATCACATAGGTCGTAATGTTACAATTTAGTCAATAAAGGCCTACTACTGGAGCGTAACGGAATGCTTTGACGGTCGCCGCTCGGCCCCACAACCATCCAGAGACTTGGGGGAGACCTCCCCTGGAAGGTGGATTCACATCGATCGAGTGTGTCGAACGTCAGCCCACTCGCTCAAACTTAAGGGTTCAAAAGTTCTGCCGAAATCACATAGGTCGTCATGTTACAATTTAGTCAATAAAGGCCAACTACTGGAGAGAAAAGGAATGCTTTGACGCTAGCCTTTCGGCCGCACGACCTCCGAGAGGCTTGGAAGAGACCTCGTCTGAAAGGTGGATTCACAAAGATCGAGTGTGTCGAACGTCAGCCCACTAACTCAAACTTAAGGGTTCAAAAGTTCTGCCGAAATCACATAGGTCGTCATGTTACAATTTAGTCAATAAAGGCCTACTACTGGAGCGAAACGGAATGCTTTGACGCTAGGCTTTTGGCGCTTTGGCCGCACGACCTCCGAGAGTCTTGGAAGAGACCTCATCTGAAAGGTGGATTCACAACGATCGAGTGTGTCGAATGTCAGCCCACTCGCTCAAACGTAAGGGTTCAAAAGTTATGCCGAAATCACATAGGTCGTAATGTTACAATTTATTCAATAAAGGCCTACTACTGGAGCGTAACGGAATGCTTTGACGGTCGCCGCTCGGCCCCACAACCGTCCAGAGACTTGGGGGAGACCTCCCCTGAAAGGTGGATTCACAATGATCGAGTGTGTCGAACGTCAACCCATTAGTTCAAACTTAAGGGTTCAAAAGTTCTGCCGAAATTACATAGGTTGTCATGTTACAATTTAGTCAATAAAGGCCTACTACTGGAGCGAAAAGGAATGCTTTGACGCAAGCCTTTCGGCCGCACGACCTCTGAGAGGTTTGGAAGAGACCTCGTCTGAAAGGTGGATTCACAAAGATCGAGTGTGTCGAACGTCAGCCCACTAACTCAAACTTAAGGGTTCAAAAGTTATGCCGAAATCACATAGGTCGTCATGTTACAATTTAGTCAATAAAGGCCTACTACTGGAGCGAAACTGAATGCTTTGACGGTTGCCGCTCGGCCCCACAACCGTCCAGAGACTTGAGGGAGACCTCCCCTGAAAGGTGGATTCACAAAGATCGAGTGTGTCGAACGTCAACCCATTAGTTCAAACTTAAGGGTTCAAAAGTTCTGCCGAAATCACATAGGTTGTCATGTTACAATTTAGTCAAAAAAGGCCTACTACTGGAGCGAAAAGGAATGCTTTGACGCAAGCCTTTCGGCCGCACGACCTCCGAGAGGCTTGTAAAAGACCTCGTCTGAAAGGTGGATTCACAAAGATCGAGTGTGTCGAACGTCAGCCCACTAACTCAAACTTAAGGGTTCAAAAGTTATGCCGAAATCACATAGGTCGTCATGTTACAATTTAGTCAATAAAGGCCTACTACTGGAGCGAAACTGAATGCTTTGACGGTTGCCGCTCGGCCCCACAACCGTCCAGAGACTTGAGGGAGACCTCCCCTGAAAGGTGGATTCACAAAGATCGAGTGTGTCGAACGTCAACCCATTAGTTCAAACTTAAGGGTTCAAAAGTTCTGCCGAAATCACATAGGTTGTCATGTTACAATTTAGTCAAAAAAGGCCTACTACTGGAGCGAAAAGGAATGCTTTGACGCAAGCCTTTCGGCCGCACGACCTCCGAGAGGCTTGTAAAAGACCTCGTCTGAAAGGTGGATTCACAAAGATCGAGTGAGTCGAACGTCAGCCCACTAGCTCAAACTTAAGGGTTCAAAAGTTATGCCGAAATCACATAGGTCGTCATGTTACAATTTAGTCAATAAAGGCCTACTACTGGAGCGAAACTGAATGCTTTGACGGTCGCCGCTCGGCCCCACAACCGTCCAGAGACTTGGGGGAGACCTCCCCTGAAAGGTGGATTCACAAAGATCGAGTGTGTCGAACGTCAACCCATTAGTTCAAACTTAAGGGTTCAAAAGTTCTGCCGAAATCACATAGGTTGTCATGTTACAATTTAGTCAATAAAGGCCAACTACTATAGCCAAACGGAATGCTTTGACGCAAGCCTTTCGGCCGCACGACCTCCGAGATGCTTGGAAGAGACCTCATCTGAAAGGTGGATTCACAACCATCGAGTGTGTCGAATGTCAGCCCACTCGCTCAAACGTAAGGGTTCAAAAGTTATGCCGAAATCACAAAGGTCGTAATGTTACAATTTATTCAATAAAGGCCTACTACTGGAGCGTAACGGAATGCTTTGACGGTCGCCGCTCGGCCCCACAACCGTCCAGAGACTTGGGGAAGACCTCCCCTGAAAGGTGGATTCACACTGATCGAGTATCTCGAACGTCAACCCATTAGTTCAAACTTAAGGGTTCAAAAGTTCTGCCGAAATTACATAGGTTGTCATGTTACAATTTAGTCAATAAAGGCCTACTACTATAGCCAAACGGAATGCTTTGACGTAAGCCTTTTGGCCGCACGACCTCCGAGAGTCTTGGAAGAGACCTCATCTGAAAGGTGGATTCACAACGATCGAGTGTGTCGAATGTCAGCCCACTCGGTCAAACTTAAGGGTTCAAAAGTTATGCCGAAATCACATAGGTCGTAATGTTACAATTTATTCAATAAAGGCCTACTACTGGAGCGTAACGGAATGCTTTGACGGTCGCCGCTCGGCCCCACAACCGTCCAGAGACTTGGGGGAGACCTCCTCTGAAAGGTGGATTCACAATGATCGAGTGTGTCGAACGTCAACCCATTAGTTCAAACTTAAGGGTTCAAAAGTTCTGCCGAAATTACATAGGTTGTCATGTTACAATTTAGTCAATAAAGGCCTACTACTGGAGCGAAAAGGAATGCTTTGACGCAAGCCTTTTGGCCGCACGACCTCTGAGAGGCTTGGAAGAGACCTCGTCTGAAAGGTGGATTCACAAAGATCGAGTGTGTCGAACGTCAGCCCACTAACTCAAACTTAAGGGTTCAAAAGTTATGCCAAAATCACATAGGTCGTCATGTTACAATTTAGTCAATAAAGGCCTACTACTGGAGCGAAACTGAATGCTTTGACGGTCGCCGCTCGGCCCCACAACCGTCCAGAGACTTGGGGGAGACCTCCCCTGAAAGGTGGATTCACAAAGATCGAGTGTGTCGAACGTCAACCCATTAGTTCAAACTTAAGGGTTCAAAAGTTCTGCCGAAATCACATAGGTTGTCATGTTACAATTTAGTCAAAAAAGGCCTACTACTGGAGCGAAAAGGAATGCTTTGACGCAAGCCTTTCGGCCGCACGACCTCCGAGAGGCTTGTAAAAGACCTCGTCTGAAAGGTGGATTCACAAAGATCGAGTGAGTCGAACGTCAGCCCACTAGCTCAAACTTAAGGGTTCAAAAGTTATGCCGAAATCACATAGCTCGTCATGTTACAATTTATTCAATAAAGGCCTACTATTGGAGCGTAACGGAATGCTTTGACGGTCGCCGCTCGGCCCCACAACCGTCCAGAGACTTGGGGGAGACCTCCCCTGAAAGGTGGATTCACACTGATCGAGTATCTCGAACGTCAACCCATTAGTTCAAACTTAAGGGTTCAAAAGTTCTGCCGAAATTACATAGGTTGTCATGTTACAATTTAGTCAATAAAGGCCTACTACTATAGCCAAACGGAATGCTTTGACGCAAGCCTTTTGGCCGCACGACCTCCGAGATGCTTGGAAGAGACCTCATCTGAAAGGTGGATTCACAAAGATCGAGTGTGTCGAATGTCAGCCCACTCGGTCAAACTTAAGGGTTCAAAAGTTATGCCGAAATCACATAGGTCGTAATGTTACAATTTATTCAATAAAGGCCTACTACTGGAGCGTAACGGAATGCTTTGACGGTCGCCGCTCGGCCCCACAACCGTCCAGAGACTTGGGGGAGACCTCCCCTGAAAGGTGGATTCACAATGATCGAGTGTGTCGAACGTCAACCCATTAGTTCAAACTTAAGGGTTCAAAAGTTCTGCCGAAATCACACAGGTTGTCATGTTACAATTTAGTCAAAAAAGTTCTACTACTGGAGCGAAAAGGAATGCTTTGACGCAAGCCTTTCGGCCGCATGACCTCCGAGAGGCTTGTAAAAGACCTCGTCTGAAAGGTGGATTCACAAAGATCGAGTGAGTCGAACGTCAGCCCACTAGTTCAAACTTAAGGGTTCAAAAGTTATGCCGAAATCACATAGGTCGTCATGTTACAATTTAGTCAATAAAGGCCTACTACTGGAGCGAAACTGAATGCTTTGACGGTCGCCGCTCGGCCCCACAACCGTACAGAGACTTGGGGGAGACCTCCCCTGAAAGGTGGATTCACAAAGATCGAGTGTGTCGAACGTCAGGCCACGAGCTCAAACTTAAGGGTTCAAAAGTTCTGCCGAAATCACATAATTCGTCATGTTACAATTTAGTCAATAAAGTCCTACTACTGGAGCGAAAAGGAATGCTTTGACGCAAGCCTTTCGGCCGCACGACCTTCGAGAGGCTTGGAAGAGACCTCATCTGAAAGGTGGATTCACAAAGATCGAGTTTGTAGAACGTCAGCCCACTACCTCAAACTTAAGGGTTCAAAAGTTATGCCGAAATCACATAAGTCGTCATGTTACAATTTAGTCAATAAAGGCCTACTACTGGAGCGAAACTTAATGCTTTGACGGTCGCCGCTCGGCCCCACAACCGTACAGAGACTTGGGGGAGACCTCCCCTGAAAGGTGGATTCACAAAGATCGAGTGTGTCGAACGTCAGGCCATGAGCTCAAACTTAAGGGTTCAAAAGTTCTGCCGAAATCACATAGGTCGTCATGTTACAATTTAGTCAATAAAGGCCTACTACTGGAGCGAAACTGAATGCTTTGACGGTCGCCGCTCGGCCCCACAACCGTCCAGACACTTGGGGGAGACCTCCCCTGAAAGGTGGATTCACAAAGATCGAGTGTGTCGAACGTCAGCCCACTAGCTCAAACTTAAGGGTTCAAACGTTCTGCCGAAATCACATAGGTTGTCATGTTACAATTTAGTCAATAAAGGCCTACTACTGGAGCGAAACGGAATGCTTTGACGCTAGCCTTTCGGCCGCACGACCTCCGAGAGGCTTGGAAGAGACCTCATCTGAAAGGTGGATTCACAAAGATCGAGTGTGTCGAATGTCAGCCCACTCGGTCAAACTTAAGGGTTCAAAAGTTATGCCGAAATCACATAGGTCGTAATGTTACAATTTATTCAATAAAGGCCTACTACTGGAGCGTAACAGAATGCTTTGACGGTCGCCGCTTGGCCCCACAACCGTCCAGAGACTTGGGGGAGACCTCCCCTGAAAGGTGGATTCACAATGATCGAGTGTGTCGAACGTCAACCCATTAGTTCAAACTTAAGGGTTCAAAAGTTCTGCCGAAATCACACAGGTTGTCATGTTACAATTTAGTCAAAAAAGTTCTACTACTGGAGCGAAAAGGAATGCTTTGACGCAAGCCTTTCGGCCGCACGACCTCCGAGAGGCTTGTAAAAGACCTCGTCTGAAAGGTGGATTCACAAAGATCGTGTGAGTCGAACGTCAGCCCACTAGTTCAAACTTAAGGGTTCAAAAGTTATGCCGAAATCACATAGGTCGTCATGTTACAATTTAGTCAATAAAGGCCTACTACTGGAGCGAAACTGAATGCTTTGACGGTCGCCGCTCGGCCCCACAACCGTACAGAGACTTGGGGGAGACCTCCCCTGAAAGGTGGATTCACAAAGATCGAGTGTGTCGAACGTCAGGCCACGAGCTCAAACTTAAGGGTTCAAAAGTTCTGCCGAAATCACATAGGTCGTCATGTTACAATTTAGTCAATAAAGGCCTACTACTGGAGCGAAAAGGAATGCTTTGACGCAAGCCTTTCGGCCGCACGACCTTCGAGAGGCTTGGAAGAGACCTCATCTGAAAGGTGGATTCACAAAGATCGAGTGTGTAGAACGTCAGCCCACTACCTCAAACTTAAGGGTTCAAAAGTTATGCCGAAATCACATAGGTCGTCATGTTACAATTTAGTCAATAAAGGCCTACTACTGGAGCGAAACTGAATGCTTTGACGGTCGCCGCACGGCCCCACAACCGTACAGAGACTTGGGGGAGACCTCCCCTGAAAGGTGGATTCACAAAGATCGAGTGTGTCGAACGTCAGGCCACGAGCTCAAAGTTAAGGGTTCAAAAGTTCTGCCGAAATCACATAGGTCGTCATGTTACAATTTAGTCAATAAAGGCCTACTACTGGAGCGAAACTGAATGCTTTGACGGTCGCCGCTCGGCCCCACAACCGTCCAGACACTTGGGGGAGACCTCCCCTGAAAGGTGGATTCACAAAGATCGAGTGTGTCGAACGTCAGCCCACTAGCTCAAACTTAAGGGTTCAAACGTTCTGCCGAAATCACATAGGTTGTCATGTTACAATTTAGTCAATAAAGGCCTACTACTGGAGCGAAACGGAATGCTTTGACGCTAGCCTTTCGGCCGCATGACCTCCGAGAGGCTTGGAAGAGACCTCATCTGAATGGTGGATTCACAACGATGGAGTTTGCTGAACGTCAGCCCACGAGCTCAAACTTAAGGGTTCAAAAGTTCTGCCGAAATCACATAGGTTTTCATGTTATAATTTAGTCAATAAAGGCCTACTACTGGAGCGAAACGGATTGCTTTGACGGTCGTCGGTCGGCCCCACAACCGTCCAGAGACTCGGGGGAGACCTCCTCTGAAAGGTGGACTCACAACGATCGAGTGTGTCGAACGTCAGCCCACTAGCACAAACTTAAGGGTTCAAAAGTTCTGCTGAAATCACATAGGTGGTCATGTGACAATTTAATCAATAAAGGCCTACTACTGGAGCGAAACGGAATGCTTTGATGGTCGCTGCTCGGCCCCACAACCGTCCAGAGACTTGGGGGAGACCTCCACTGAAAGGTGGATTCACAACGATCGATTGTGTCGAACGTCAGCCCAGTAGTTCAAACTTAAGGGTTCAAAAGTTCTGCCGAAATCACATAGGTTGTCATGTTACAATTTAGTCAATAAAGGCCTACTACTGGAGCGAAACGGAATGCTTTGACGCTAGCCTTTTGGCCGCACGACCTCTGAGAGGGTTGGAAGAGACCTCGTCTGAAAGGTGGATTCACAAAGATCGAGTGTGTCGAACGTCAGCCCACTAGCTCAAACTTAAGGGTTCAAAAGTTCTGCCGAAATCACATAGGTTGTCATGTTACAATTTAGTCAATAAAGGCCTACTACTGGAGCCAAACAGAATGCTTTGACGCTAGCCTTTTGGCCGCACGACCTCCGAGAGGCTTGGAAGAGACCTCATCTGAAAGGTGGATTCACATCGATCGAGTGTGTCGAATGTCAGCCCACTCGCTCAAACTTAAGGTTTCAAAAGTTATGCCGAAATCACATAGGTCGTAATGTTACAATTTAGTCAATAAAGGCCTACCACTGGAGCGTAACGGAATGCTTTGACGGTCGCCGCTCGGCCCCACAACCATCCAGAGACTTGGGGGAGACCTCCCCTGGAAGGTGGATTCACATCGATCGAGTGTGTCGAACGTCAGCCCACTCGCTCAAACTTAAGGGTTCAAAAGTTCTGCCGAAATCACATAGGTCGTCATGTTACAATTTAGTCAATAAAGGCCAACTACTGGAGCGAAACGGAATGCTTTGACGCTAGCCTTTCGGCCGCACGACCTCCGAGAGGCTTGGAAGAGACCTCGTCTGAAAGGTGGATTCACAAAGATCGAGTGTGTCGAACGTCAGCCCACTAACTCAAACTTAAGGGTTCAAAAGTTCTGCCGAAATCACATAGGTCGTCATGTTACAATTTAGTCAATAAAGGCCTACTACTGGAGCGAAACGGAATGCTTTGACGCTAGCCTTTTTGCCGCACGACCTCCGAGAGTCTTAGGGGAGACCTCATCTGAAAGGTGGATTCACAACGATCGAGGGTGTCGAATGTCAGCCCACTCGCTCAAACTTAAGGGTTCAAAAGTTATGCCGAAATCACATAGGTCGTAATGTTACAATTTATTCAATAAAGGCCTACTACTGGAGCGTAACGGAATGCTTTGACGGTCGCCGCTCGGCCCCACAACCGTCCAGAGACTTGGGGGAGACCTCCCCTGAAAGGTGGATTCACAATGATCGAGTGTGTCGAACGTCAACCCATTAGTTCAAACTTAAGGGTTCAAAAGTTCTGCCGAAATCACATAGGTTGTCATGTTACAATTTAGTCAATAAAGGCCTACTACTGGAGCGAAAAGGAATGCTTTGACGCAAGCCTTTCGGCCGCACGACCTTCGAGAGGCTTGGAAGAGACCTCATCTGAAAGGTGGATTCACAAAGATCGAGTGTGTAGAACGTCAGCCCACTACCTCAAACTTAAGGGTTCAAAAGTTATGCCGAAATCACATAGGTCGTCATGTTACAATTTAGTCAATAAAGGCCTACTACTGGAGCGAAACTGAATGCTTTGACGGTCGCCGCTCGGCCCCACAACCGTACAGAGACTTGGGGGAGACCTCCCCTGAAAGGTGGATTCACAAAGATCGAGTGTGTCGAACGTCAGGCCACGAGCTCAAACTTAAGGGTTCAAAAGTTCTGCCGAAATCACATAGGTCGTCATGTTACAATTTAGTCAATAAAGGCCTACTACTGGAGCGAAACTGAATGCTTTGACGGTCGCCGCTCGGCCCCACAACCGTCCAGACACTTGGGGGAGACCTCCCCTGAAAGGTGGATTCACAAAGATCGAGTGTGTCGAACGTCAGCCCACTAGCTCAAACTTAAGGGTTCAAACGTTCTGCCGAAATCACATAGGTTGTCATGTTACAATTTAGTCAATAAAGGCCTACTACTGGAGCGAAACGGAATGCTTTGACGCTAGCCTTTCGGCCGCATGACCTCCGAGAGGCTTGGAAGAGACCTCATCTGAATGGTGGATTCACAACGATGGAGTTTGCCGAACGTCAGCCCACGAGCTCAAACTTAAGGGTTCAAAAGTTCTGCCGAAATCACATAGGTTTTCATGTTATAATTTAGTCAATAAAGGCCTACTACTGGAGCGAAACGGATTGCTTTGACGGTCGCCGGTCGGCCCCACAACCGTCCAGAGACTCGGGGGAGACCTCCTCTGAAAGGTGGACTCACAACGATCGAGTGTGTCGAACGTCAGCCCACTAGCACAAACTTAAGGGTTCAAAAGTTCTGCTGAAATCACATAGGTGGTCATGTGACAATTTAGTCAATAAAGGCCTACTCCTGGAGCGAAACGGAATGCTTTGATGGTCGCTGCTCGGCCCCACAACCGTCCAGAGACTTGGGGGAGACCTCCACTGAAAGGTGGATTCACAACGATCGAGTGTGTCGAACGTCAGCCCAGTAGTTCAAACTTAAGGGTTCAAAAGTTCTGCCGAAATCACATAGGTTGTCATGTTACAATTTAGTCAATAAAGGCCTACTACTGGAGCGAAACGGAATGCTTTGACGCAAGCCTTTCGGCCGCACGACCTTCGAGAGGCTTGGAAGAGACCTCATCTGAAAGGTGGATTCACAAAGATCGAGTGTGTAGAACGTCAGCCCACTACCTCAAACTTAAGGGTTCAAAAGTTATGCCGAAATCACATAGGTCGTCATGTTACAATTTAGTCAATAAAGGCCTACTACTGGAGCGAAACTGAATGCTTTGACGGTCGCCGCACGGCCCCACAACCGTACAGAGACTTGGGGGAGACCTCCCCTGAAAGGTGGATTCACAAAGATCGAGTGTGTCGAACGTCAGGCCACGAGCTCAAAGTTAAGGGTTCAAAAGTTCTGCCGAAATCACATAGGTCGTCATGTTACAATTTAGTCAATAAAGGCCTACTACTGGAGCGAAACTGAATGCTTTGACGGTCGCCGCTCGGCCCCACAACCGTCCAGACACTTGGGGGAGACCTCCCCTGAAAGGTGGATTCACAAAGATCGAGTGTGTCGAACGTCAGCCCACTAGCTCAAACTTAAGGGTTCAAACGTTCTGCCGAAATCACATAGGTTGTCATGTTACAATTTAGTCAATAAAGGCCTACTACTGGAGCGAAACGGAATGCTTTGACGCTAGCCTTTCGGCCGCATGACCTCCGAGAGGCTTGGAAGAGACCTCATCTGAATGGTGGATTCACAACGATGGAGTTTGCTGAACGTCAGCCCACGAGCTCAAACTTAAGGGTTCAAAAGTTCTGCCGAAATCACATAGGTTTTCATGTTATAATTTAGTCAATAAAGGCCTACTACTGGAGCGAAACGGATTGCTTTGACGGTCGTCGGTCGGCCCCACAACCGTCCAGAGACTCGGGGGAGACCTCCTCTGAAAGGTGGACTCACAACGATCGAGTGTGTCGAACGTCAGCCCACTAGCACAAACTTAAGGGTTCAAAAGTTCTGCTGAAATCACATAGGTGGTCATGTGACAATTTAATCAATAAAGGCCTACTACTGGAGCGAAACGGAATGCTTTGATGGTCGCTGCTCGGCCCCACAACCGTCCAGAGACTTGGGGGAGACCTCCACTGAAAGGTGGATTCACAACGATCGATTGTGTCGAACGTCAGCCCAGTAGTTCAAACTTAAGGGTTCAAAAGTTCTGCCGAAATCACATAGGTTGTCATGTTACAATTTAGTCAATAAAGGCCTACTACTGGAGCGAAACGGAATGCTTTGACGCTAGCCTTTTGGCCGCACGACCTCTGAGAGGGTTGGAAGAGACCTCGTCTGAAAGGTGGATTCACAAAGATCGAGTGTGTCGAACGTCAGCCCACTAGCTCAAACTTAAGGGTTCAAAAGTTCTGCCGAAATCACATAGGTTGTCATGTTACAATTTAGTCAATAAAGGCCTACTACTGGAGCCAAACAGAATGCTTTGACGCTAGCCTTTTGGCCGCACGACCTCCGAGAGGCTTGGAAGAGACCTCATCTGAAAGGTGGATTCACATCGATCGAGTGTGTCGAATGTCAGCCCACTCGCTCAAACTTAAGGTTTCAAAAGTTATGCCGAAATCACATAGGTCGTAATGTTACAATTTAGTCAATAAAGGCCTACCACTGGAGCGTAACGGAATGCTTTGACGGTCGCCGCTCGGCCCCACAACCATCCAGAGACTTGGGGGAGACCTCCCCTGGAAGGTGGATTCACATCGATCGAGTGTGTCGAACGTCAGCCCACTCGCTCAAACTTAAGGGTTCAAAAGTTCTGCCGAAATCACATAGGTCGTCATGTTACAATTTAGTCAATAAAGGCCAACTACTGGAGCGAAACGGAATGCTTTGACGCTAGCCTTTCGGCCGCACGACCTCCGAGAGGCTTGGAAGAGACCTCGTCTGAAAGGTGGATTCACAAAGATCGAGTGTGTCGAACGTCAGCCCACTAACTCAAACTTAAGGGTTCAAAAGTTCTGCCGAAATCACATAGGTCGTCATGTTACAATTTAGTCAATAAAGGCCTACTACTGGAGCGAAACGGAATGCTTTGACGCTAGCCTTTTTGCCGCACGACCTCCGAGAGTCTTAGGGGAGACCTCATCTGAAAGGTGGATTCACAACGATCGAGGGTGTCGAATGTCAGCCCACTCGCTCAAACTTAAGGGTTCAAAAGTTATGCCGAAATCACATAGGTCGTAATGTTACAATTTATTCAATAAAGGCCTACTACTGGAGCGTAACGGAATGCTTTGACGGTCGCCGCTCGGCCCCACAACCGTCCAGAGACTTGGGGGAGACCTCCCCTGAAAGGTGGATTCACAATGATCGAGTGTGTCGAACGTCAACCCATTAGTTCAAACTTAAGGGTTCAAAAGTTCTGCCGAAATCACATAGGTTGTCATGTTACAATTTAGTCAATAAAGGCCTACTACTGGAGCGAAAAGGAATGCTTTGACGCAAGCCTTTCGGCCGCACGACCTTCGAGAGGCTTGGAAGAGACCTCATCTGAAAGGTGGATTCACAAAGATCGAGTGTGTAGAACGTCAGCCCACTACCTCAAACTTAAGGGTTCAAAAGTTATGCCGAAATCACATAGGTCGTCATGTTACAATTTAGTCAATAAAGGCCTACTACTGGAGCGAAACTGAATGCTTTGACGGTCGCCGCTCGGCCCCACAACCGTACAGAGACTTGGGGGAGACCTCCCCTGAAAGGTGGATTCACAAAGATCGAGTGTGTCGAACGTCAGGCCACGAGCTCAAACTTAAGGGTTCAAAAGTTCTGCCGAAATCACATAGGTCGTCATGTTACAATTTAGTCAATAAAGGCCTACTACTGGAGCGAAACTGAATGCTTTGACGGTCGCCGCTCGGCCCCACAACCGTCCAGACACTTGGGGGAGACCTCCCCTGAAAGGTGGATTCACAAAGATCGAGTGTGTCGAACGTCAGCCCACTAGCTCAAACTTAAGGGTTCAAACGTTCTGCCGAAATCACATAGGTTGTCATGTTACAATTTAGTCAATAAAGGCCTACTACTGGAGCGAAACGGAATGCTTTGACGCTAGCCTTTCGGCCGCATGACCTCCGAGAGGCTTGGAAGAGACCTCATCTGAATGGTGGATTCACAACGATGGAGTTTGCCGAACGTCAGCCCACGAGCTCAAACTTAAGGGTTCAAAAGTTCTGCCGAAATCACATAGGTTTTCATGTTATAATTTAGTCAATAAAGGCCTACTACTGGAGCGAAACGGATTGCTTTGACGGTCGCCGGTCGGCCCCACAACCGTCCAGAGACTCGGGGGAGACCTCCTCTGAAAGGTGGACTCACAACGATCGAGTGTTTCGAACGTCAGCCCACTAGCACAAACGTAAGGGTTCAAAAGTTCTGCTGAAATCACATAGGTGGTCATGTGACAATTTAGTCAATAAAGGCCTACTCCTGGAGCGAAACGGAATGCTTTGATGGTCGCTGCTCGGCCCCACAACCGTCCAGAGACTTGGGGGAGACCTCCACTGAAAGGTGGATTCACAACGATCGAGTGTGTCGAACGTCAGCCCAGTAGTTCAAACTTAAGGGTTCAAAAGTTCTGCCGAAATCACATAGGTTGTCATGTTACAATTTAGTCAATAAAGGCCTACTACTGGAGCGAAACGGAATGCTTTGACGCTAGCCTTTTGGCCGCACGACCTCTGAGAGGGTTGGAAGAGACCTCGTCTGAAAGGTGGATTCACAAAGATCGAGTGTGTCGAACGTCAGCCCACTAGCTCAAACTTAAGGGTTCAAAAGTTCTGCCGAAATCACATAGGTTGTCATGTTACAATTTAGTCAATAAAGGCCAACTACTGGAGCGAAACGGAATGCTTTGACGCTAGGCTTTTGGCCGCACGACCTCCGAGAGTCTTGGAAGAGTCCTCATCTGAAAGGTGGATTCACAACGATCGAGTGTGTCGAATGTCAGCCCACTCGCTCAAACGTAAGGGTTCAAAAGTTATGCCGAAATCACATAGGTCGTAATGTTACAATTTATTCAATAAAGGCCTACTACTGGAGCGTAACTGAATGCTTTGACGGTCGCCGCTCGGCCCCACAACCATCCAGAGACTTGGGGGAGACCTCCCCTGGAAGGTGGATTCACATCGATCGAGTGTGTCGAACGTCAGCCCACTCGCTCAAACTTAAGGGTTCAAAAGTTCTGCCGAAATCACATAGGTCGTCATGTTACAATTTAGTCAATAAAGGCCAACTACTGGAGCGAAACGGAATGCTTTGACGCTAGCCTTTCGGCCGCACGACCTCCGAGAGGCTTGGAAGAGACCTCGTCTGAAAGGTGGATTCACAAAGATCGAGTGTGTCGAACGTCAGCCCACTAACTCAAACTTAAGGGTTCAAAAGTTATGCCGAAATCACATAGGTCGTCATGTTACAATTTAGTCAATAAAGGCCTACTACTGGAGCGAAACGCAATGCTTTGACGCTAGCCTTTTTGCCGCACGACCTCCGAGAGTCTTGGAAGAAACCTCATCTGAAAGGTGGATTCACAACGATCGAGTGTGTCGAATGTCAGCCCACTCGCTCAAACTTAAGGGTTCAAAAGTTATGCCGAAATCACATAGGTCGTAATGTTACAATTTATTTAATAAAGGCCTACTACTGGAGCGTAACGGAATGCTTTGACGGTCGCCGCTCGGCCCCACAACCGTCCAGAGACTTGGGGGAGACCTCCCCTGAAAGGTGGATTCACAATGATCTAGTGTGTCGAACGTCAACCCATTAGTTCAAACTTAAGGGTTCAAAAGTTCTGCCGAAATCACATAGGTTGTCATGTTACAATTTAGTCAATAAAGGCCAACTATTGGAGCGAAACGGAATGCTTTGACGCTAGGCTTTTGGCCGCACGACCTCCGAGAGTCTTGGAAGAGACCTCATCTGAAAGGTGGATTCACAACGATCGAGTGTGTCGAATGTCAGCCCACTCGCTCAAACGTAAGGGTTCAAAAGTTATGCCGAAATCACATAGGTCGTAATGTTACAATTTATTCAATAAAGGCCTACTACTGGAGCGTAACGGAATGCTTTGACGGTCGCCGCTCGGCCCCACAACCGTCCAGAGACTTGGGGGAGACCTCCCCTGAAAGGTGGATTCACAATGATCGAGTGTGTCGAACGTCAACCCATTAGTTCAAACTTAAGGGTTCAAAAGTTCTGCCGAAATTACATAGGTTGTCATGTTACAATTTAGTCAATAAAGGCCTACTACTGGAGCGAAAAGGAATGCTTTGACGCAAGCCTTTCGGCCGCACGACCTCTGAGAGGCTTGGAAGAGACCTCGTCTGAAAGGTGGATTCACAAAGATCGAGTGTGTCGAACGTCAGCCCACTAACTCAAACTTAAGGGTTCAAAAGTTATGCCGAAATCACATAGGTCGTCATGTTACAATTTAGTCAATAAAGGCCTACTACTGGAGCGAAACTGAATGCTTTGACGGTCGCCGCTCGGCCCCACAACCGTACAGAGACTTGGGGGAGACCTCCCCTGAAAGGTGGATTCACAATGATCGAGTGTGTCGAACGTCAACCCATTAGTTCAAACTTAAGGGTTCAAAAGTTCTGCCGAAATCACATAGGTTGTCATGTTACAATTTAGTCAAAAAAGGCCTACTACTGGAGCGAAAAGGAATGCTTTGACGCAAGCCTTTCGGCCGCACGACCTCCGAGAGGCTTGTAAAAGACCTCGTCTGAAAGGTGGATTCACAAAGATCGAGTGAGTCGAACGTCAGCCCACTAGCTCAAACTTAAGGGTTCAAAAGTTATGCCGAAATCACATAGGTCGTCATGTTACAATTTAGTCAATAAAGGCCTACTACTGGAGCGAAACTGAATGCTTTGACGGTCGCCGCTCGGCCCCACAACCGTGCAGAGACTTGGGGGAGACCTCCCCTGAAAGGTGGATTCACAAAGATCGAGTGTGTCGAACGTCAGCCCACTAGCTCAAACTTAAGGGTTCAAAAGTTCTGCCGAAATCACATAGGTCGTCATGTTACAATTTAGTCAATAAAGGCCAACTACTGGAGCGAAATGGAATGCTTTGACGGTAGGCTTTTGGCCGCACGACCTCCGAGAGTCTTGGAAGAGACCTCATCTGAAAGGTTGATTCACAACGATCGAGTGTGTCGAATGTCAGCCCACTCGCTCAAACGTAAGGGTTCAAAAGTTATGCCGAAATCACATAGGTCGTAATGTTACAATTTATTCAATAAAGGCCTACTACTGGAGCGTAACGGAATGCTTTGACGGTCGCCGCTCGGCCCCACAACCGTCCAGAGACTTGGGGGAGACCTCCCCTGAAAGGTGGATTCACACTGATCGAGTGTCTCGAACGTCAACCCATTAGTTCAAACTTAAGGGTTCAAAAGTTCTGCCGAAATTACATAGGTTGTCATGTTACAATTTAGTCAATAAAGGCCTACTACTATAGCCAAACGGAATGCTTTGACGCAAGCCTTTTGGCCGCACGACCTCCGAGATGCTTGGAAGAGACCTCATCTGAAAGGTGGATTCACAAATATCGAGTGTGTCGAATGTCAGCCCACTCGGTCAAACTTAAGGGTTCAAAAGTTATGCCGAAATCACATAGGTCGTAATGTTACAATTTATTCAATAAAGGCCTACTACTGGAGCGTAACGGAATGCTTTGACGGTCGACGCTCGGCCCCACAACCGTCCAGAGACTTGGGGGTGACCTACCCTGAAAGGTGGATTCACAAAGATCGAGTGTGTCTAACGTCAGCCCACTAGCTCAAACTTAAGGGTTCAAAAGTTCTGCCGAAATCACATAGGTCGTCATGTTACAATTTAGTCAATAAAGGCCAACTACTGGAGCGAAACGGAATGCTTTGACGCTAGGCTTTTGGCCGCACGACCTCCGAGAGTCTTGGAAGAGACCTCATCTGAAAGGTGGATTCACAACGATCGAGTGTGTCGAATGTCAGCCCACTCGCTCAAACGTAAGGGTTCAAAAGTTATGCCGAAATCACATAGGTCGTAATGTTACAATTTATTCAATAAAGGCCTACTACTGGAGCGTAACGGAATGCTTTGACGGTCGCCGCTCGGCCCCACAACCGTCCAGAGACTTGGGGGAGACCTCCCCTGAAAGGTGGATTCACACTGATCGAGTATCTCGAACGTCAACCCATTAGTTCAAACTTAAGGGTTCAAAAGTTCTGCCGAAATTACATAGGTTGTCATGTTACAATTTAGTCAATAAAGGCCTACTACTATAGCCAAACGGAATGCTTTGACGCAAGCCTTTTGGCCGCACGACCTCCGAGATGCTTGGAAGAGACCTCATCTGAAAGGTGGATTCACAAAGATCGAGTGTGTCGAATGTCAGCCCACTCGGTCAAACTTAAGGGTTCAAAAGTTATGCCGAAATCACATAGGTCGTAATGTTACAATTTATTCAATAAAGGCCTACTACTGGAGCGTAACGGAATGCTTTGACGGTCGCCGCTCGGCCCCACAACCGTCCAGAGACTTGGGGGAGACCTCCCCTGAAAGGTGGATTCACAATGATCGAGTGTGTCGAACGTCAACCCATTAGTTCAAACTTAAGGGTACAAAAGTTCTGCCGAAATCACACAGGTTGTCATGTTACAATTTAGTCAAAAAAGTTCTACTACTGGAGCGAAAAGGAATGCTTTGACGCAAGCCTTTCGGCCGCACGACCTCCGAGAGGCTTGTAAAAGACCTCGTCTGAAAGGTGGATTCACAAAGATCGAGTGAGTCGAACGTCAGCCCACTAGTTCAAACTTAAGGGTTCAAAAGTTATGCCGAAATCACATAGGTCGTCATGTTACAATTTAGTCAATAAAGGCCTACTACTGGAGCGTAACGGAATGCTTTGAGGGTCGCCGCTCGGCCCCACAACCGTCCAGAGACTTGGGGGAGACCTCCCCTGAAAGGTGGATTCACAATGATCGAGTGTGTCGAACGTCAACCCATTAGTTCAAACTTAAGGGTTCAAAAGTTCTGCCGAAATCACATAGGTTGTCATGTTACAATTTAGTCAATAAAGGCCAACTACTGGAGCGAAACGGAATGCTTTGACGCTAGGCTTTTGGCCGCACGACCTCCGAGAGTCTTGGAAGAGACCTCATCTGAAAGGTGGATTCACAACGATCGAGTGTGTCGAATGTCAGCCCACTCGCTCAAACGTAAGGGTTCAAAAGTTATGCCGAAATCACATAGGTCGTCATGTTACAATTTAGTCAATAAAGGCCTACTACTGGAGCGAAACTGAATGCTTTGACGGTCGCCGCTCAGCCCCACAACCGTCCAGAGACTTGGGGGAGACCTCCCCTGAAAGGTGGATTCACAAAGATCGAGTGTGTCGAACGTCAGCCCACTAGCTCAAACCTAAGGGTTCAAAAGTTCTGCCGAAATCACATAGGTCGTCATGTTACAATTTAGTCAATAAAGGCCTACTACTGGAGCGAAACGCAATGCTTTGACGCTAGCCTTTTGGCCGCACGACCTCCGAGAGTCTTGGAAGAGACCTCATCTGAAAGGTGGATTCACAACGATCGAGTGTGTCGAATGTCAGCCCACTCGCTCAAACGTAAGGGTTCAAAAGTTATGCCGAAATCACATAGGTCGTAATGTTACAATTTATTCAATAAAGGCCTACTACTGGAGCGTAACGGAATGCTTTGACGGTCGCCGCTCGGCCCCACAACCGTCCAGAGACTTGGGGGAGACCTCCCCTGAAAGGTGGATTCACACTGATCGAGTATCTCGAACGTCAACCCATTAGTTCAAACTTAAGGGTTCAAAAGTTCTGCCGAAATTACATAGGTTGTCATGTTACAATTTAGTCAATAAAGGCCTACTACTATAGCCAAACGGAATGCTTTGACGCAAGCCTTTTGGCCGCACGACCTCCGAGATGCTTGGAAGAGACCTCATCTGAAAGGTGGATTCACAAAGATCGAGTGTGTCGAATGTCAGCCCACTCGGTCAAACTTAAGGGTTCAAAAGTTATGCCGAAATCACATAGGTCGTAATGTTACAATTTATTCAATAAAGGCCTACTACTGGAGCGTAACGGAATGCTTTGACGGTCGCCGCTCGGCCCCACAACCGTCCAGAGACTTGGGGGAGACCTCCCCTGAAAGGTGGATTCACAATGATCGAGTGTGTCGAACGTCAACCCATTAGTTCAAACTTAAGGGTTCAAAAGTTCTGCCGAAATTACATAGGTTGTCATGTTACAATTTAGTCAATAAAGGCCTACTACTGGAGCGAAAAGGAATGCTTTGACGCAAGCCTTTCAGCCGCACGACCTCTGAGAGGCTTGGAAGAGACCTCGTCTGAAAGGTGGATTCACAAAGATCGAGTGTGTCGAACGTCAGCCTACTAACTTAAACTTAAGGGTTCAAAAGTTATGCCGAAATCACATAGGTCGTCATGTTACAATTTAGTCAATAAAGGCCTACTACTGGAGCGAAACTGAATGCTTTGACGCTAGGCTTTTGGCCGCACGACCTCCGAGAGTCTTGGAAGAGACCTCATCTGAAAGGTGGATTCACAACGATCGAGTGTGTCGAATGTCAGCCCACTCGCTCAAACGTAAGGGTTCAAAAGTTATGCCGAAATCACATAGGTCGTAATGTTACAATTTATTCAATAAAGGCCTACTACTGGAGCGTAACGGAATGCTTTGACGGTCGCCGCTCGGCCCCACAACCGTCCAGAGACTTGGGGGAGACCTCCCCTGAAAGGTGGATTCACAATGATCGAGTGTGTCGAACGTCAGCCCATTAGTTCAAACTTAAGGGTTCAAAAGTTCTGCCGAAATTACATAGGTTGTCATGTTACAATTTAGTCAATAAAGGCCTACTACTATAGCCAAACAGAAGGCTTTGACGCAAGCCTTTTGGCCGCACGACCTCTGAGAGGCTTGTAAAAGACCTCGTCTGAAAGGTGGATTCACAAAGATCGAGTGAGTCGAACGTCAGCCCACTAGCTCAAACTTAAGGGTTCAAAAGTTATGCCGAAATCACATAGGTCGTCATGTTACAATTTAGTCAATAAAGGCCTACTACTGGAGCGAAACTGAATGCTTTGACGGTCGCCGCTCGGCCCCACAACCGTCCAGAGACTTGGGGGAGACCTCCCCTGAAAGGTGGATTCACAAAGATCGAGTGTGTCGAACGTCAACCCATTAGTTCAAACTTAAGGGTTCAAAAGTTCTGCCGAAATCACATAGGTTGTCATGTTACAATTTAGTCAAAAAAGGCCTACTACTGGAGCGAAAAGGAATGCTTTGACGCAAGCTTTTCGGCCGCACGACCTCCGAGAGGCTTGTAAAAGACCTCGTCTGAAAGGTGGATTCACAAAGATCGAGTGTGTCGAACGTCAGCCCACTAACTCAAACTTAAGGGTTCAAAAGTTCTGCCGAAATCACATAGGTCGTCATGTTACAATTTAGTCAATAAAGGCCTACTACTGGAGCGAAACGGAATGCTTTGACGCTAGCCTTTTGCCGCACGACCGTCCGAGAGTCTTGGGGAGACCTCCTCTGAAAGGTGGATTCACAACGATCGAGTGTGTCGAACGTCAGCCCACTAGCTCAAACTTAAGGGTTCAAAAGTTATGCCGAAATCACATAGGTCGTAATGTTACAATTTAGTCAATAAAGGCCTACTACTGGAGCGAAACGGAATGCTTTGACGGTCGCCGCTCGGCCCCACAACCGTCCAGAGAGCTTGGGGAGACCTCGCCTGAAAGGTGGATTCACAATGATCGAGTGTGTCGAACGTCAACCCATTAGTTCAAACTTAAGGGTTCAAAAGTTCTGCCGAAATCACATAGGTTGTCATGTTACAATTTAGTCAATAAAGGCCAACTACTGGAGCGAAACGGAATGCTTTGACGCTAGGCTTTTGGCCGCACGACCTCCGAGAGTCTTGGAAGAGACCTCATCTGAAAGGTGGATTCACAACGATCGAGTGTGTCGAATGTCAGCCCACTCGCTCAAACGTAAGGGTTCAAAAGTTATGCCGAAATCACATAGGTCGTAATGTTACAATTTATTCAATAAAGGCCTACTACTGGAGCGTAACGGAATGCTTTGACGGTCGCCGCTCGGCCCCACAACCGTCCAGAGACTTGGGGGAGACCTCCCCTGAAAGGTGGATTCACAATGATCGAGTGTGTCGAACGTCAACCCATTAGTTCAAACTTAAGGGTTCAAAAGTTCTGCCGAAATTACATAGGTTGTCATGTTACAATTTAGTCAATAAAGGCCTACTACTGGAGCGAAAAGGAATGCTTTGACGCAAGCCTTTCGGCCGCACGACCTCTGAGAGGCTTGGAAGAGACCTCGTCTGAAAGGTGGATTCACAAAGATCGAGTGTGTCGAACGTCAGCCCACTAACTCAAACTTAAGGGTTCAAAAGTTATGCCGAAATCACATAGGTCGTCATGTTACAATTTAGTCAATAAAGGCCTACTACTGGAGCGAAACTGAATGCTTTGACGGTCGCCGCTCGGCCCCACAACCGTCCAGAGACTTGGGGGAGACCTCCCCTGAAAGGTGGATTCACAAAGATCGAGTGTGTCGAACGTCAACCCATTAGTTCAAACTTAAGGGTTCAAAAGTTCTGCCGAAATCACATAGGTTGTCATGTTACAATTTAGTCAATAAAGGCCAACTACTATAGCCAAACGGAATGCTTTGACGCAAGCCTTTCGGCCGCACGACCTCCGAGATGCTTGGAAGAGACCTCATCTGAAAGGTGGATTCAGAACCATCGAGTGTGTCGAATGTCAGCCCACTCGCTCAAACGTAAGGGTTAAAAGTTATGCCGAAATCACATAGGTCGTAATGTTACAATTTATTCAATAAAGGCCTACTACTGGAGCGTAACGGAATGCTTTGACGGTCGCCGCTCGGCCCCACAACCGTCCAGAGACTTGGGGGAGACCTCTCCTGAAAGGTGGATTCACACTGATCGAGTATCTCGAACGTCAACCCATTAGTTCAAACTTAAGGGTTCAAAAGTTCTGCCGAAATTACATAGGTTGTCATGTTACAATTTAGTCAATAAAGGCCTACTACTGGAGCGAAAAGGAATGCTTTGACGCTAGCCTTTTTGCCGCACGACCTCCGAGAGTCTTGGAAGAGACCTCATCTGAAAGGTGGATTCACAACGATCGAGTGTGTCGAATGTCAGCCCACTCGCTCAAACTTAAGGGTTCAAAAGTTATGCCGAAATCACATAGGTCGTAATGTTACAATTTATTCAATAAAGGCCTACTACTGGAGCGTAACGGAATGCTTTGACGCTAGCCTTTCGGCCGCATGACCTCCGAGAGGCTTGGAAGAGACCTCATCTGAATGGTGGATTCACAACGATGGAGTTTGCCGAACGTCAGCCCACGAGCTCAAACTTAAGGGTTCAAAAGTTCTGCCGAAATCACATAGGTTTTCATGTTATAATTTAGTCAATAAAGGCCTACTACTGGAGCGAAACGGATTGCTTTGACGGTCGCCGGTCGGCCCCACAACCGTCCAGAGACTCGGGGAGACCTCCTCTGAAAGGTGGACTCACAACGATCGAGTGTGTCGAACGTCAGCCCACTAGCACAAACTTAAGGGTTCAAAAGTTCTGCTGAAATCACATAGGTGGTCATGTGACAATTTAGTCAATAAAGGCCTACTCCTGGAGCGAAACGGAATGCTTTGATGGTCGCTGCTCGGCCCCACAACCGTCCAGAGACTTGGGGGAGACCTCCACTGAAAGGTGGATTCACAACGATCGAGTGTGTCGAACGTCAGCCCAGTAGTTCAAACTTAAGGGTTCAAAAGTTCTGCCGAAATCACATAGGTTGTCATGTTACAATTTAGTCAATAAAGGCCTACTACTGGAGCGAAAAGGAATGCTTTGACGCAAGCCTTTCGGCCGCACGACCTCTGAGAGGCTTGGAAGAGACCTCGTCTGAAAGGTGGATTCACAAAGATCGAGTGTGTCGAACGTCAGCCCACTAATTCAAACTTAAGGGTTCAAAAGTTATGCCGAAATCACATAGGTCGTCATGTTACAATTTAGTCAATAAAGGCCTACTACTGGAGCGAAACTGAATGCTTTGACGGTCGCCGCTCGGCCCCACAACCGTCCAGAGACTTGGGGAGACCTCCCCTGAAAGGTGGATTCACAAAGATCGAGTGTGTCGAACGTCAACCCATTAGTTCAAACTTAAGGGTTCAAAAGTTCTGCCGAAATCACATAGGTTGTCATGTTACAATTTAGTCAATAAAGGCCAACTACTATAGCCAAACGGAATGCTTTGACGCAAGCCTTTCGGCCGCACGACCTCCGAGATGCTTGGAAGAGACCTCATCTGAAAGGTGGATTCAGAACCATCGAGTGTGTCGAACGTCAGCCCACTCGCTCAAACTTAAGGGTTCAAAAGTTCTGCCGAAATCACATAGGTCGTCATGTTACAATTTAGTCAATAAAGGCCAACTACTGGAGCGAAACGGAATGCTTTGACGCTAGCCTTTCGGCCGCACGACCTCCGAGAGGCTTGGAAGAGACCTCGTCTGAAAGGTGGATTCACAAAGATCGAGTGTGTCGAACGTCAGCCCACTAACTCAAACTTAAGGGTTCAAAAGTTATGCCGAAATCACATAGGTCGTCATGTTACAATTTAGTCAATAAAGGCCTACTACTGGAGCGAAACGCAATGCTTTGACGCTAGCCTTTTTGCCGCACGACCTCCGAGAGTCTTGGAAGAAACCTCATCTGAAAGGTGGATTCACAACGATCGAGTGTGTCGAATGTCAGCCCACTCGCTCAAACTTAAGGGTTCAAAAGTTATGCCGAAATCACATAGGTCGTAATGTTACAATTTATTTAATAAAGGCCTACTACTGGAGCGTAACGGAATGCTTTGACGGTCGCCGCTCGGCCCCACAACCGTCCAGAGACTTGGGGGAGACCTCCCCTGAAAGGTGGATTCACAAAGATCGAGTGTGTCGAACGTCAACCCATTAGTTCAAACTTAAGGGTTCAAAAGTTCTGCCGAAATCACATAGGTTGTCATGTTACAATTTAGTCAATAAAGGCCAACTACTGGAGCGAAACGGAATGCTTTGACGCTAGGCTTTTGGCCGCACGACCTCCGAGAGTCTTGGAAGAGACCTCATCTGAAAGGTGGATTCACAACGATCGAGTGTGTCGAATGTCAGCCCACTCGCTCAAACGTAAGGGTTCAAAAGTTATGCCGAAATCACATAGGTCGTAATGTTACAATTTATTCAATAAAGGCCTACTACTGGAGCGTAACGGAATGCTTTGACGGTCGCCGCTCGGCCCCACAACCGTCCAGAGACTTGGGGGAGACCTCCCCTGAAAGGTGGATTCACAATGATCGAGTGTGTCGAACGTCAACCCATTAGTTCAAACTTAAGGGTTCAAAAGTTCTGCCGAAATTACATAGGTTGTCATGTTACAATTTAGTCAATAAAGGCCTACTACTGGAGCGAAAAGGAATGCTTTGACGCAAGCCTTTCGGCCGCACGACCTCTGAGAGGCTTGGAAGAGACCTCGTCTGAAAGGTGGATTCACAAAGATCGAGTGTGTCGAACGTCAGCCCACTAACTCAAACTTAAGGGTTCAAAAGTTATGCCGAAATCACATAGGTCGTCATGTTACAATTTAGTCAATAAAGGCCTACTACTGGAGCGAAACTGAATGCTTTGACGGTCGCCGCTCGGCCCCACAACCGTCCAGAGACTTGGGGGAGACCTCCCCTGAAAGGTGGATTCACAATGATCGAGTGTGTCGAACGTCAACCCATTAGTTCAAACTTAAGGGTTCAAAAGTTCTGCCGAAATCACATAGGTTGTCATGTTACAATTTAGTCAAAAAAGGCCTACTACTGGAGCGAAAAGGAATGCTTTGACGCAAGCCTTTCGGCCGCACGACCTCTGAGAGGCTTGGAAGAGACCTCGTCTGAAAGGTGGATTCACAAAGATCGAGTGTGTCGAACGTCAGCCCACTAACTCAAACTTAAGGGTTCAAAAGTTATGCCGAAATCACATAGGTCGTCATGTTACAATTTAGTCAATAAAGGCCTACTACTGGAGCGAAACTGAATGCTTTGACGGTCGCCGCTCGGCCCCACAACCGTCCAGAGACTTGGGGGAGACCTCCCCTGAAAGGTGGATTCACAAAGATCGAGTGTGTCGAACGTCAACCCATTAGTTCAAACTTAAGGGTTCAAAAGTTCTGCCGAAATCACATAGGTTGTCATGTTACAATTTAGTCAAAAAAGGCCTACTACTGGAGCGAAAAGGAATGCTTTGACGCAAGCTTTTCGGCCGCACGACCTCCGAGAGGCTTGTAAAAGACCTCGTCTGAAAGGTGGATTCACAAAGATCGAGTGTGTCGAACGTCAGCCCACTAGCTCAAACTTAAGGGTTCAAAAGTTCTGCCGAAATCACATAGGTCGTCATGTTACAATTTAGTCAATAAAGGCCTACTACTGGAGCGAAACGGAATGCTTTGACGCTAGGCCTTTTGGCCGCACGACCTCCGAGAGTCTTCGGAGAGACCTCATCTGAAAGGTGATTCACAACGATCGAGGGTGTCGAATGTCAGCCCACTCGCTCAAACTTAAGGGTTCAAAAGTTATGCCGAAATCACATAGGTCGTAATGTTACAATTTATTCAATAAAGGCCTACTACTGGAGCGTAACGGAATGCTTTGACGGTCGCCGCTCGGCCCCACAACCGTCCAGAGACTTGGGGGAGACCTCCCCTGAAAGGTGGATTCACAATGATCGAGTGTGTCGAACGTCAACCCATTAGTTCAAACTTAAGGGTTCAAAAGTTCTGCCGAAATCACATAGGTTGTCATGTTACAATTTAGTCAATAAAGGCCAACTACTGGAGCGAAACGGAATGCTTTGACGCTAGGCTTTTGGCCGCACGACCTCCGAGAGTCTTGGAAGAGACCTCATCTGAAAGGTGGATTCACAACGATCGAGTGTGTCGAATGTCAGCCCACTCGCTCAAACGTAAGGGTTCAAAAGTTATGCCGAAATCACATAGGTCGTAATGTTACAATTTATTCAATAAAGGCCTACTACTGGAGCGTAACGGAATGCTTTGACGGTCGCCGCTCGGCCCCACAACCGTCCAGAGACTTGGGGGAGACCTCCCCTGAAAGGTGGATTCACAATGATCGAGTGTGTCGAACGTCAACCCATTAGTTCAAACTTAAGGGTTCAAAAGTTCTGCCGAAATTACATAGGTTGTCATGTTACAATTTAGTCAATAAAGGCCTACTACTGGAGCGAAAAGGAATGCTTTGACGCAAGCCTTTCGGCCGCACGACCTCTGAGAGGCTTGGAAGAGACCTCGTCTGAAAGGTGGATTCACAAAGATCGAGTGTGTCGAACGTCAGCCCACTAGCTCAAACTTAAGGGTTCAAAAGTTATGCCGAAATCACATAGGTCGTAATGTTACAATTTATTCAATAAAGGCCTACTACTGGAGCGTAACGGAATGCTTTGACGGTCGCCGCTCGGCCCCACAACCGTCCAGAGACTTGGGGGAGACCTCCCCTGAAAGGTGGATTCACAATGATCGAGTGTGTCGAACGTCAACCCATTAGTTCAAACTTAAGGGTTCAAAAGTTCTGCCGAAATCACATAGGTTGTCATGTTACAATTTAGTCAATAAAGGCCAACTACTATAGCCAAACGGAATGCTTTGACGCAAGCCTTTCGGCCGCACGACCTCCGAGATGCTTGGAAGAGACCTCATCTGAAAGGTGGATTCACAACGATCGAGTGTGTCGAATGTCAGCCCACTCGCTCAAACGTAAGGGTTCAAAAGTTATGCCGAAATCACATAGGTCGTAATGTTACAATTTATTCAATAAAGGCCTACTACTGGAGCGTAACGGAATGCTTTGACGGTCGCCGCTCGGCCCCACAACCGTCCAGAGACTTGGGGGAGACCTCCCCTGAAAGGTGGATTCACAATGATCGAGTGTGTCGAACGTCAACCCATTAGTTCAAACTTAAGGGTTCAAAAGTTCTGCCGAAATTACATAGGTTGTCATGTTACAATTTAGTCAATAAAGGCCTACTACTAGAGCGAAAAGGAATGCTTTGACGCAAGCCTTTCGGCCGCACGACCTCCGAGAGGCTTGGAAGAGACCTCGTCTGAAAGGTGGATTCACAAAGATCGAGTGTGTCGAACGTCAGCCCACTCGTCAAACTTAAGGGTTCAAAAGTTATGCCGAAATCACATAGGTCGTCATGTTACAATTTAGTCAATAAAGGCCTACTACTGGAGCGTAACGGAATGCTTTGACGGTCGCCGCTCGGCCCCACAACCGTCCAGAGACTTGGGGGAGACCTCCCCTGAAAGGTGGATTCACAATGATCGAGTGTGTCGAACGTCAACCCATTAGTTCAAACTTAAGGGTTCAAAAGTTCTGCCGAAATCACATAGGTTGTCATGTTACAATTTAGTCAATAAAGGCCAACTACTGGAGCAAACGGAATGCTTTGACGCTAGGCTTTTGGCCGCACGACCTCCGAGAGTCTTGGAAGAGACCTCATCTGAAAGGTGGATTCACAACGATCGAGTGTGTCGAATGTCAGCCCACTCGCTCAAACGTAAGGGTTCAAAAGTTATGCCGAAATCACATAGGTCGTAATGTTACAATTTATTCAATAAAGGCCTACTACTGGAGCGTAACGGAATGCTTTGACGGTCGCCGCTCGGCCCCACAACCGTCCAGAGACTTGGGGGAGACCTCCCCTGAAAGGTGGATTCACAATGATCGAGTGTGTCGAACGTCAACCCATTAGTTCAAACTTAAGGGTTCAAAAGTTCTGCCGAAATTACATAGGTTGTCATGTTACAATTTAGTCAATAAAGGCCTACTACTGGAGCGAAAAGGAATGCTTTGACGCAAGCCTTTCGGCCGCACGACCTCTGAGAGGCTTGGAAGAGACCTCGTCTGAAAGGTGGATTCACAAAGATCGAGTGTGTCGAACGTCAGCCCACTCGCTCAAACTTAAGGGTTCAAAAGTTATGCCGAAATCACATAGGTCGTAATGTTACAATTTATTCAATAAAGGCCTACTACTGGAGCGTAACGGAATGCTTTGACGGTCGCCGCTCGGCCCCACAACCGTCCAGAGACTTGGGGGAGACCTCCCCTGAAAGGTGGATTCACAATGATCGAGTGTGTCGAACGTCAACCCATTAGTTCAAACTTAAGGGTTCAAAAGTTCTGCCGAAATCACATAGGTTGTCATGTTACAATTTAGTCAATAAAGGCCTACTACTGGAGCGAAACGGAATGCTTTGACGCTAGCCTTTTTGCCGCACGACCTCCGAGAGTCTTGGAAGAGACCTCATCTGAAAGGTGGATTCACAACGATCGAGTGTGTCGAATGTCAGCCCACTCGCTCAAACGTAAGGGTTCAAAAGTTATGCCGAAATCACATAGGTCGTAATGTTACAATTTATTCAATAAAGGCCTACTACTGGAGCGTAACGGAATGCTTTGACGGTCGCCGCTCGGCCCCACAACCGTCCAGAGACTTGGGGGAGACCTCCCCTGAAAGGTGGATTCACAATGATCGAGTGTGTCGAACGTCAACCCATTAGTTCAAACTTAAGGGTTCAAAAGTTCTGCCGAAATTACATAGGTTGTCATGTTACAATTTAGTCAATAAAGGCCTACTACTGGAGCGAAAAGGAATGCTTTGACGCAAGCCTTTCGGCCGCACGACCTCTGAGAGGCTTGGAAGAGACCTCGTCTGAAAGGTGGATTCACAAAGATCGAGTGTGTCGAACGTCAGCCCACTACGTCAAACTTAAGGGTTCAAAAGTTATGCCGAAATCACATAGGTCGTAATGTTACAATTTAGTCAATAAAGGCCTACTACTGGAGCGTAACGGAATGCTTTGACGGTCGCCGCTCGGCCCCACAACCGTCCAGAGACTTGGGGGAGACCTCCCCTGAAAGGTGGATTCACAATGATCGAGTGTGTCGAACGTCAACCCATTAGTTCAAACTTAAGGGTTCAAAAGTTCTGCCGAAATCACATAGGTTGTCATGTTACAATTTAGTCAATAAAGGCCAACTACTATAGCCAAACGGAATGCTTTGACGCAAGCCTTTCGGCCGCACGACCTCCGAGATGCTTGGAAGAGACCTCATCTGAAAGGTGGATTCAGAACGATCGAGTGTGTCGAATGTCAGCCCACTCGCTCAAACGTAAGGGTTCAAAAGTTATGCCGAAATCACATAGGTCGTAATGTTACAATTTATTCAATAAAGGCCTACTACTGGAGCGAAACGGAATGCTTTGACGGTCGCCGCTCGGCCCCACAACCGTCCAGAGACTTGGGGGAGACCTCCCCTGAAAGGTGGATTCACAATGATCGAGTGTGTCGAACGTCAACCCATTAGTTCAAACTTAAGGGTTCAAAAGTTCTGCCGAAATTACATAGGTTGTCATGTTACAATTTAGTCAAAAAAGGCCTACTACTGGAGCGAAAAGGAATGCTTTGACGCAAGCCTTTCGGCCGCACGACCTCTGAGAGGCTTGGAAGAGACCTCGTCTGAAAGGTGGATTCACAAAGATCGAGTGTGTCGAACGTCAGCCCACTAACTCAAACTTAAGGGTTCAAAAGTTATGCCGAAATCACATAGGTCGTCATGTTACAATTTAGTCAATAAAGGCCTACTACTGGAGCGAAACTGAATGCTTTGACGGTCGCCGCTCGGCCCCACAACCGTCCAGAGACTTGGGGGAGACCTCCCCTGAAAGGTGGATTCACAAAGATCGAGTGTGTCGAACGTCAACCCATTAGTTCAAACTTAAGGGTTCAAAAGTTCTGCCGAAATCACATAGGTTGTCATGTTACAATTTAGTCAATAAAGGCCTACTACTAGAGCCAAACGGAATGCTTTGACGCAAGCCTTTTGGCCGCACGACCTCCGAGAGTCTTGGAAGAGACCTCATCTGAAAGGTGGATTCACAAAGATCGAGTGTGTCGAATGTCAGCCCACTCGCTCAAACGTAAGGGTTCAAAAGTTATGCCGAAATCACATAGGTCGTAATGTTACAATTTATTCAATAAAGGCCTACTACTGGAGCGTAACGGAATGCTTTGACGGTCGCCGCTCGGCCCCACAACCGTCCAGAGACTTGGGGGAGACCTCCCCTGAAAGGTGGATTCACAATGATCGAGTGTCTCGAACGTCAACCCATTAGTTCAAACTTAAGGGTTCAAAAGTTCTGCCGAAATTACATAGGTTGTCATGTTACAATTTAGTCAATAAAGGCCTACTACTGAGCGAAACGGAATGCTTTGACGCAAGCCTTTCGGCCGCACGACCTCCGAGATGCTTGGAAGAGACCTCATCTGAAAGGTGGATTCACAAAGATCGAGTGTGTCGAATGTCAGCCCACTCGGTCAAACTTAAGGGTTCAAAAGTTATGCCGAAATCACATAGGTCGTAATGTTACAATTTATTCAATAAAGGCCTACTACTGGAGCGTAACGGAATGCTTTGACGGTCGCCGCTCGGCCCCACAACCGTCCAGAGACTTGGGGGAGACCTCCCCTGAAAGGTGGATTCACAATGATCGAGTGTGTCGAACGTCAACCCATTAGTTCAAACTTAAGGGTTCAAAAGTTCTGCCGAAATTACATAGGTTGTCATGTTACAATTTAGTCAATAAAGGCCTACTACTGGAGCGAAAAGGAATGCTTTGACGCAAGCCTTTCGGCCGCACGACCTCTGAGAGGCTTGGAAGAGACCTCGTCTGAAAGGTGGATTCACAAAGATCGAGTGTGTCGAACGTCAGCCTACTAACTCAAACTTCTGAAAGGTGGATTCAGAACCATCGAGTGTGTCGAATGTCAGCCCACTCGCTCAAACGTAAGGGTTCAAAAGTTATGCCGAAATCACATAGGTCGTAATGTTACAATTTATTCAATAAAGGCCTACTACTGGAGCGTAACGGAATGCTTTGACGGTCGCCGCTCGGCCCCACAACCGTCCAGAGACTTGGGGGAGACCTCCCCTGAAAGGTGGATTCACACTGATCGAGTATCTCGAACGTCAACCCATTAGTTCAAACTTAAGGGTTCAAAAGTTCTGCCGAAATTACATAGGTTGTCATGTTACAATTTAGTCAAAAAAGGCCTACTACTGGAGCGAAAAGGAATGCTTTGACGCAAGCCTTTCGGCCGCACGACCTCTGAGAGGCTTGGAAGAGACCTCGTCTGAAAGGTGGATTCACAAAGATCGAGTGAGTCGAACGTCACCCCACTAGCTCAAACTTAAGGGTTCAAAAGTTATGCCGAAATCACATAGGTCGTCATGTTATAATTTAGTCAATAAAGGCCTACTACTGGAGCGAAACTGAATGCTTTGACGGTCGCCGCTCGGCCCCACAACCGTCCAGAGACTTGGGGGAGACCTCCCCTGAAAGGTGGATTCACAATGATCGAGTGTGTCGAACGTCAACCCATTAGTTCAAACTTAAGGGTTCAAAAGTTCTGCCGAAATCACATAGGTTGTCATGTTACAATTTAGTCAATAAAGGCCTACTACTGGAGCGAAACGGAATGCTATGACGCTAGCCTTTTGGCCGCACGACCTCCGAGAGTCTTGGAAGAGACCTCATCTGTAAGGTGGATTCACAACGATCGAGTGTGTCGAATGTCAGCCCACTCGCTCAAACTTAAGGTTTCAAAAGTTCTGCCGAAATCACATAGGTCGTAATGTTACAATTTAGTCAATAAAGGCCTACTACTGGAGCGTAACGGAATGCTTTGACGGTCGCCGCTCGGCCCCACAACCGTCCAGAGACTTGGGGGAGACCTCCCCTGAAAGGTGGATTCACAATGATCGAGTGTGTCGAACGTCAACCCATTAGTTCAAACTTAAGGGTTCAAAAGTTCTGCCGAAATTACATAGGTTGTCATGTTACAATTTAGTCAATAAAGGCCTACTACTGGAGCGAAAAGGAATGCTTTGACGCAAGCCTTTCGGCCGCACGACCTCTGAGAGGCTTGGAAGAGACCTCGTCTGAAAGGTGGATTCACAAAGATCGAGTGTGTCGAACGTCAGCCCACTAACTCAAACTTAAGGGTTCAAAAGTTATGCCGAAATCACATAGGTCGTCATGTTACAATTTAGTCAATAAAGGCCTACTACTGGAGCGAAACTGAATGCTTTGACGGTCGCCGCTCGGCCCCACAACCGTCCAGAGACTTGGGGGAGACCTCCCCTGAAAGGTGGATTCACAAAGATCGAGTGTGTCGAACGTCAACCCATTAGTTCAAACTTAAGGGTTCAAAAGTTCTGCCGAAATCACATAGGTTGTCATGTTACAATTTAGTCAATAAAGGCCAACTACTATAGCCAAACGGAATGCTTTGACGCAAGCCTTTCGGCCGCACGACCTCCGAGATGCTTGGAAGAGACCTCATCTGAAAGGTGGATTCAGAACCATCGAGTGTGTCGAATGTCAGCCCACTCGCTCAAACGTAAGGGTTCAAAAGTTATGCCGAAATCACATAGGTCGTAATGTTACAATTTATTCAATAAAGGCCTACTACTGGAGCGTAACGGAATGCTTTGACGGTCGCCGCTCGGCCCCACAACCGTCCAGAGACTTGGGGGAGACCTCCCCTGAAAGGTGGATTCACACTGATCGAGTATCTCGAACGTCAACCCATTAGTTCAAACTTAAGGGTTCAAAAGTTCTGCCGAAATTACATAGGTTGTCATGTTACAATTTAGTCAATAAAGGCCTACTACTGGAGCGAAAAGGAATGCTTTGACGCAAGCCTTTCGGCCGCACGACCTCTGAGAGGCTTGGAAGAGACCTCGTCTGAAAGGTGGATTCACAAAGATCGAGTGTGTCGAACGTCAGCCTACTAACTTAAACTTAAGGGTTCAAAAGTTATGCCGAAATCACATAGGTCGTCATGTTACAATTTAGTCAATAAAGGCCTACTACTGGAGCGAAACTGAATGCTTTGACGGTCGCCGCTCGGCCCCACAACCGTCCAGAGACTTGGGGGAGACCTCCCCTGAAAGGTGGATTCACAAAGATCGAGTGTGTCGAACGTCAACCCATTAGTTCAAACTTAAGGGTTCAAAAGTTCTGCCGAAATCACATAGGTTGTCATGTTACAATTTAGTCAAAAAAGGCCTACTACTGGAGCGAAAAGGAATGCTTTGACGCAAGCCTTTCGGCCGCACGACCTCCGAGAGGCTTGTAAAAGACCTCCCCTGAAAGGTGGATTCACAATGATCGAGTGAGTCGAACGTCAGCCCACTAGCTCAAACATAAGGGTTCAAAAGTTCTGCCGAAATCACATAGGTCGTCATGTTACAATTTAGTCAATAAAGGCCTACTACTGGAGCGAAACTGAATGCTTTGACGCAAGGCTTTTGGCCGCACGACCTCCGAGAGTCTTGGAAGAGACCTCATCTGAAAGGTGGATTCACAACGATCGAGTGTGTCGAATGTCAGCCCACTCGCTCAAACGTAAGGGTTCAAAAGTTATGCCGAAATCACATAGGTCGTAATGTTACAATTTATTCAATAAAGGCCTACTACTGGAGCGTAACGGAATGCTTTGACGGTCGCCGCTCGGCCCCACAACCGTCCAGAGACTTGGGGGAGACCTCCCCTGAAAGGTGGATTCACACTGATCGAGTATCTCGAACGTCAACCCATTAGTTCAAACTTAAGGGTTCAAAAGTTCTGCCGAAATTACATAGGTTGTCATGTTACAATTTAGTCAATAAAGGCCTACTACTATAGCCAAACGGAATGCTTTGACGCAAGCCTTTTGGCCGCACGACCTCCGAGATGCTTGGAAGAGACCTCATCTGAAAGGTGGATTCACAAAGATCGAGTGTGTCGAATGTCAGCCCACTCGGTCAAACTTAAGGGTTCAAAAGTTATGCCGAAATCACATAGGTCGTAATGTTACAATTTATTCAATAAAGGCCTACTACTGGAGCGTAACGGAATGCTTTGACGGTCGCCGCTCGGCCCCACAACCGTCCAGAGACTTGGGGGAGACCTCCCCTGAAAGGTGGATTCACAATGATCGAGTGTGTCGAACGTCAACCCATTAGTTCAAACTTAAGGGTTCAAAATTCTGCCGAAATTACATAGGTTGTCATGTTACAATTTAGTCAATAAAGGCCTACTACTGGAGCGAAAAGGAATGCTTTGACGCAAGCCTTTCGGCCGCACGACCTCTGAGAGGCTTGGAAGAGACCTCGTCTGAAAGGTGGATTCACAAAGATTGAGTGTGTCGAACGTCAGCCCACTAACTCAAACTTAAGGGTTCAAAAGTTATGCCGAAATCACATAGGTCGTCATGTTACAATTTAGTCAATAAAGGCCTACTACTGGAGCGAAACTGAATGCTTTGACGGTCGCCGCTCGGCCCCACAACCGTCCAGAGACTTGGGGGAGACCTCCCCTGAAAAGTGGATTCACAAAGATCGAGTGTGTCGAACGTCAACCCATTAGTTCAAACTTAAGGGTTCAAAAGTTCTGCCGAAATCACATAGGTTGTCATGTTACAATTTAGTCAAAAAAGGCCTACTACTGGAGCGAAAAGGAATGCTTTGACGCAAGCCTTTCGGCCGCACGACCTCCGAGAGGCTTGTAAAAGACCTCGTCTGAAAGGTGGATTCACAAAGATCGAGTGTGTCGAACGTCAGCCCACTAACTCAAACTTAAGGGTTCAAAAGTTCTGCCGAAATCACATAGGTCGTCATGTTACAATTTAGTCAATAAAGGCCTACTACTGGAGCGAAACGGAATGCTTTGACGCTAGCCTTTTTGCCGCACGACCTCCGAGAGTCTTAGGGGAGACCTCATCTGAAAGGTGGATTCACAACGATCGAGGGTGTCGAATGTCAGCCCACTCGCTCAAACTTAAGGGTTCAAAAGTTATGCCGAAATCACATAGGTCGTAATGTTACAATTTATTCAATAAAGGCCTACTACTGGAGCGTAACGGAATGCTTTGACGGTCGCCGCTCGGCCCCACAGCCGTCCAGAGACTTGGGGGAGACCTCCCCTGAAAGGTGGATTCACAATGATCGAGTGTGTCGAACGTCAACCCATTAGTTCAAACTTAAGGGTTCAAAAGTTCTGCCGAAATCACATAGGTTGTCATGTTACAATTTAGTCAATAAAGGCCAACTACTGGAGCGAAACGGAATCCTTTGACGCTAGGCTTTTGGCCGCACGACCTCCGAGAGTCTTGGAAGAGACCTCATCTGAAAGGTGGATTCACAACGATCGAGTGTGTCGAATGTCAGCCCACTCGCTCAAACGTAAGGGTTCAAAAGTTATGCCGAAATCACATAGGTCGTAATGTTACAATTTATTCAATAAAGGCCTACTACTGGAGCGTAACGGAATGCTTTGACGGTCGCCGCTCGGCCCCACAACCGTCCAGAGACTTGGGGGAGACCTCCCCTGAAAGGTGGATTCACAATGATCGAGTGTGTCGAACGTCAACCCATTAGTTCAAACTTAAGGGTTCAAAAGTTCTGCCGAAATTACATAGGTTGTCATGTTACAATTTAGTCAATAAAGGCCTACTACTGGAGCGAAAAGGAATGCTTTGACGCAAACCTTTCGGCTGCACGACCTCTGAGAGGCTTGGAAGAGACCTCGTCTGAAAGGTGGATTCACAAAGATCGAGTGTGTCGAACGTCAGCCCACTAACTCAAACTTAAGGGTTCAAAAGTTATGCCGAAATCACATAGGTCGTCATGTTACAATTTAGTCAATAAAGGCCTACTACTGGAGCGTAACGGAATGCTTTGACGGTCGCCGCTCGGCCCCACAACCGTCCAGAGACTTGGGGGAGACCTCCCCTTAAAGGTGGATTCACATCGATCGAGTGCGTCGAACGTCAGCCGACTCGCTCAAACTTAAGGGTTCAAAAGTTCTGCCGAAATCACATAGGTCGTCATGTTACAATTTAGTCAATAAAGGCCTACTACTGGAGCGTAACTGAATGCTTTGACGGTCGCCGCTCGGCCCCACAACCGTCCAGAGACTTGGGGGAGACCTCCCCTTAAAGGTGGATTCACATCGATCGAGTGTGTCGAACGTCAGCCGACTCGCTCAAATTTAAGGGTTCAAAAGTTCTGCCGAAATCACATAGGTCGTCATGTTACAATTTAGTCAATAAAGGCCTACTACTGGAGCGAAAAGGAATGCTTTGACGCAAGCCTTTCGGCCACACGACCTCCGAGAGGCTTGTAAAAGACCTCGTCTGAAAGGTGGATTCACAAAGATCGAGTGAGTCGAACGTCAGCCCAGTAGCTCAAACTTAAGGGTTCAAAAGTTATGCCGAAATCACATAGGTCGTCATGTTACAATTTAGTCAATAAAGGCCTACTACTGGAGTGTAAGTGAATGCTTTGACGGTCGCCGCTCGGCCCCACAAACGTCAAGAGACTTGGGGGAGACCTCCCCTTAAAGGTGGATTCACATCGATCGAGTATGTCGAACGTCAGCCCACTCGCTCAAACTTAAGGGTTCAAAAGTTCTGCCGAAATCACATAGGTCGTCATATTACAATTTAGTCAATAAAGGCCTACTACTGGAGCGAAACGGAATGCTTTGACGCTAGCCTTTTTGCCGCACGACCTCCGAGAGTCTTAGGGGAGACCTCATCTGAAAGGTGGATTCACAACGATCGAGGGTGTCGAATGTCAGCCCACTCGTTCAAACTTAAGGGTTCAAAAGTTATGCCGAAATCACATAGGTCGTAATGTTACAATTTATTCAATAAAGGCCTACTACTGGAGCGTAACGGAATGCTTTGACGGTCGCCGCTCGGCCCCACAACCGTCCAGAGACTTGGGGGAGACCTCCCCTGAAAGGTGGATTCACAATGATCGAGTGTGTCGAACGTCAACCCATTAGTTCAAACTTAAGGGTTCAAAAGTTCTGCCGAAATTACATAGGTTGTCATGTTACAATTTAGTCAATAAAGGCCTACTACTGGAGCGAAAAGGAATGCTTTGACGCAAGCCTTTCGGCCGCACGACCTCTGAGAGGCTTGGAAGAGACCTCGTCTGAAAGGTGGATTCACAAAGATCGAGTGTGTCGAACGTCAGCCCACTAACTCAAACTTAAGGGTTCAAAAGTTATGCCGAAATCACATAGGTCGTCATGTTACAATTTAGTCAATAAAGGCCTACTACTGGAGCGAAACTGAATGCTTTGACGGTCGCCGCTCGGCCCCACAACCGTCCAGAGACTTGGGGGAGACCTCCCCTGAAAGGTGGATTCACAAAGATCGAGTGTGTCGAACGTCAACCCATTAGTTCAAACTTAAGGGTTCAAAAGTTCTGCCGAAATCACATAGGTTGTCATGTTACAATTTAGTCAAAAAAGGCCTACTACTGGAGCGAAAAGGAATGCTTTGACGCAAGCCTTTCGGCCGCACGACCTCCGAGAGGCTTGTAAAAGACGTCGTCTGAAAGGTGGATTCACAAAGATCGAGTGTGTCGAACGTCAGCCCACTAGCTCAAACTTAAGGGTTCAAAAGTTCTGCCGAAATCACATAGGTCGTCATGTTACAATTTAGTCAATAAAGGCCAACTACTGGAGCGAAACGGAATGCTTTGACGCTAGGCTTTTGGCCGCACGACCTCCGAGAGTCTTGGAAGAGACCTCATCTGAAAGGTGGATTCACAACGATCGAGTGTGTCGAATGTCAGCCCACTCGCTCAAACGTAAGGGTTCAAAAGTTATGCCGAAATCACATAGGTCGTAATGTTACAATTTATTCAATAAAGGCCTACTACTGGAGCGTAACGGAATGCTTTGACGGTCGCCGCTTGGCCCCACAACCGTCCAGAGACTTGGGGGAGACCTCCCCTGAAGGGTGGATTCACAATGATCGAGTGTGTCGAACGTCAAACCATTAGTTCAAACTTAAGGGGTCAAAAGTTCTGCCGAAATTACATAGGTTGTCATGTTACAATTTAGTCAATAAAGGCCTACTACTGGAGCGAAAAGGAATGCTTTGACGCAAGCCTTTCGGCCGCACGACCTCTGAGAGGCTTGGAAGAGACCTCGTCTGAAAGGTGGATTCACAAAGATCGAGTGTGTCGAACGTCAGCCCATTAACTCAAACTTAAGGGTTCAAAAGTTATGCCGAAATCACATAGGTCGTCACGTTACAATTTAGTCAATAAAGGCCTACTACTGGAGCGAAACTGAATGCTTTGACGGTCGCCGCTCGGCCCCACAACCGTCCAGAGACTTGGGGGAGACCTCCCCTGAAAGGTGGATTCACAAAGATCGAGTGTATCGAACGTCAGCCCACTAGCTCAAACCTAAGGGTTCAAAAGTTCTGCCGAAATCACATAGGTCGTCATGTTACAATTTAGTCAATAAAGGCCTACTACTGGAGCGAAACGGAATGCTTTGACGCTAGCCTTTTTGCCGCACGACCTCCGAGAGTCTTGGAAGAGACCTCATCTGAAAGGTGGATTACAATCACGTTACAATTTTGTCAATAAAGGCCTACTACTGGAGCGAAACTGAATGCTTTGACGCTCGCCGCTCGGCCCTACAACCGTCCAGAGACTTAGGGGAGACCTCCCCTGGAAGGTGGATTCGCAACGATCGAGTGTGTCGAAGGTCAGCCCACTAGCTCAAACCTAAGGGTTCAAAAGTTCTGCCGAAATCACATAGGTCGTCATGTTACAATTTAGTCAATAAAGGCCTACTACTGGAGCGAAACGGAATGCTTTGACGCTAGCCTTTTTGCCGCACGACCTCCGAGAGTCTTGGAAGAGACCTCATCTGAAAGGTGGATTCACAACGATCGAGTGTGTCGAATGTCAGCCCACTCGCTCAAACTTAAGGGTTCAAAAGTTATGCCGAAATCACATAGGTCGTAATGTTACAATTTATTCAATAAAGGCCTACTACTGGAGCGTAACGGAATGCTTTGACGGTCGCCGCTCGGCCTCACAACCGTCCAGAGACTTGGGGGAGACCTCCCCTGAAAGGTGGATTCACAATGATCGAGTGTGTCGAACGTCAACCCATTAGTTCAAACTTAAGGGTTCAAAAGTTCTGCCGAAATCACATAGGTTGTCATGTTACAATTTAGTCAAAAAAGGCCTACTACTGGAGCGAAAAGGAATGCTTTGACGCAAGCCTTTCGGCCGCACGACCTCCGAGAGGCTTGTAAAAGACCTCGTCTGAAAGGTGGATTCACAAAGATCGAGTGAGTCGAACGTCAGCCCACTAGCTCAAACTTAAGGGTTCAAAAGTTATGCCGAAATCACATAGGTCGTCATGTTACAATTTAGTCAATAAAGGCCTACTACTGGAGCGAAACTGAATGCTTTGACGGTCGCCGCTCGGCCCCACAACCGTCCAGAGACTTGGGGGAGACCTCCCCTGAAAGGTGGATTCACAAAGATCGAGTGTGTCGAACGTCAGCCCACTAGCTCAAACTTAAGGGTTCAAAAGTTCTGCCGAAATCACATAGGTCGTCATGTTACAATTTAGTCAATAAAAGCCAACTACTGGAGCGAAACGGAATGCTTTGACGCTAGGCTTTTGGCCGCACGACCTCCGAGAGTCTTGGAAGAGACCTCATCTGAAAGGTGGATTCACAACAATCGAGTGTGTCGAATGTCAGCCCACTCGCTCAAACGTAAGGGTTCAAAAGTTATGCCGAAATCACATAGGTCGTAATGTTACAATTTATTCAATAAAGGCCTACTACTGGAGCGTAACGGAATGCTTTGACGGTCGCCGCTCGGCCCCACAACCGTCCAGAGACATGGGGGAGACCTCCCCTGAAAGGTGGATTCACACTGATCGAGTGTCTCGAACGTCAACCCATTAGTTCAAACTTAAGGGTTCAAAAGTTCTGCCGAAATTACATAGGTTGTCATGTTACAATTTAGTCAATAAAGGCCTACTACTATAGCCAAACAGAAGGCTTTGACGCAAGCCTTTTGGCCGCACGACCTCCGAGATGCTTGGAAGAGACCTCATCTGAAAGGTGGATTCACAAAGATCGAGTGTGTCGAATGTCAGCCCACTCGCTCAAACGTAAGGGTTCAAAAGTTATGCCGAAATCACATAGGTCGTAATGTTACAATTTATTCAATAAAGGCCTACTACTGGAGCGTAACGGAATGCTTTGACGGTCGCCGCTCGGCCCCACAACCGTCCAGAGACTTGGGGGAGACCTCCCCTGAAAGGTGGATTCACACTGATCGAGTGTCTCGAACGTCAACCCATTAGTTCAAACTTCAGGGTTCAAAAGTTCTGCCGAAATTACATAGGTTGTCATGTTACAATTTAGTCAATAAAGGCCTACTACTATAGCCAAACAGAAGGCTTTGACGCAAGCCTTTTGGCCGCACGACCTCCGAGATGCTTGGAAGAGACCTCATCTGAAAGGTGGATTCACAAAGATCGAGTGTGTCGAATGTCAGCCCACTCGGTCAAACTTAAGGGTTCAAAAGTTATGCCGAAATCACATAGGTCGTCATGTTACAATTTAGTCAATAAAGGCCTACTACTGGAGCGTAACGGAATGCTTTGACGGTCGCCGCTCGGCCCCACAACCGTCCAGAGACTTGGGGGAGACCTCCCCTTAAAGGTGGATTCACATCGATCGAGTGTGTCGAACGTCAGCCGACTCGCTCAAACTTAAGGGTTCAAAAGTTCTGCCGAAATCACATAGGTCGTCATGTTACAATTTAGTCAATAAAGGCCTACTACTGGAGCGTAACGGAATGCTTTGACGGTCGCCGCTCGGCCCCACAACCGTCCAGAGACTTGGGGGAGACCTCCCCTTAAAGGTGGATTCACATCGATCGAGTGTGTCGAACGTCAGCCGACTCGCTCAAACTTAAGGGTTCAAAAGTTCTGCCGAAATCACATAGGTCGTCATGTTACAATTTAGTCAATAAAGGCCTACTACTGGAGCGAAAAGGAATGCTTTGACGCAAGCCTTTCGGCCACACGACCTCCGAGAGGCTTGTAAAAGACCTCGTCTGAAAGGTGGATTCACAAAGATCGAGTGAGTCGAACGTCAGCCCACTAGCTCAAACTTAAGGGTTCAAAAGTTATGCCGAAATCACATAGGTCGTCATGTTACAATTTAGTCAATAAAGGCCTACTACTGGAGCGTAAGTGAATGCTTTGACGGTCGCCGCTCGGCCCCACAACCGTCCAGAGACTTGGGGGAGACCTCCCCT
>NW_026902784.1:0-816 GCF_024500385.1 Phyllopteryx taeniolatus | reverse complement strand
ATTGGTCCAGTTGGTAGGTGATTTCTATCTAAAAAATTGGTTGTATCATTCAGGGTGGGACGTCCCATGTACCACATAAACAAAACCAACACCATAGTAGCCAAAGTTGCTACGTAACAACTTATCGAATCTCGTAACCAATGTGGGTGTGCCATTCTGCTGAGTTCTCACTAAAAGGGTTGGTGTCTTTCTCTTCACTGACCAGCAAGGCGTTTTCAGAATCTGCACATCTGCTCCCGCTCCGTTATCAGACTTTTGCTCACCTTCCCTATTTGAGTACTCAGCTGAAATGACTCTTTTACAGTGTGTTAAATGAACCCACGTGTTTCTTTCTGCTATTTTTTAGGGCTGTAAAGGTCCGGCTCGAAGGACCAATTTAATGTTGGATTTATCTTACCCAACATTATAAAAAATAGACACAAAAGGAATGAAGACGCTGGTTTCTTTTCCTCATGAGGAGGGCGAATGGGAGATTGTTCAGATTACAGCCTCTCAACACGCTCTAAACAATCTCTCCCGTCACTCCTGCATTTATTTGAAAATAGGGAGGTTTCTAAGTTTACAAGACATAACGTACTAAGCTACAAGACACAACACACTAAGGGTAGGGTTTCAAGGTAAAAACATGGGACCAACACCTGCCACGTCCCGGCCACGTCCTTCTCTCTGATGATTCCTGCTGAGTCATCTTCTTGAAGGCGAGACATCTCCCTTTCTCAAAATCGTCCATAATACTAATGCAAGCTAAGCAAATAAATGATAACTTCTATAATATACTTAACAGTGTGTGTGTGTATATATATATATATATATATA
>NW_026902783.1:0-819 GCF_024500385.1 Phyllopteryx taeniolatus | reverse complement strand
GTTTAGGGTTAGGGTTAGGGTTAGGGTTAGGGTTAGGGTTAGGGTTAGGGTTAGGGTTAGGGTTAGGGTTAGGGTTAGGTTAGGGTTAGGGTTAGGGTTAGGGTTTAGGGTTAGGGTTAGGGTTAGGGTTAGGGTTAGGGTTAGGGTTAGGGTTAGGGTTAGGGTTAGGGTTAGGGTTAGGGTTAGGGTTAGGGTTAGGGTTAGGGTTAGGGTTAGGGTTAGGGTTAGGGTTAGGGTTAGGGTTAGGGTTAGGGTTAGGGTTAGGGTTAGGGTTAGGGTTAGGGTTAGGGTTAGGGTTAGGTTAGGGTTAGGGTTAGGGTTAGGGTTAGGGTTAGGGTTAGGGTTAGGGTTAGGGTTAGGGTTAGGGTTAGGGTTAGGGTTAGGGTTAGGGTTAGGGTTAGGGTTAGGGTTAGGGTTAGGGTTAGGGTTAGGGTTAGGGTTAGGGTTAGGGTTAGGGTTAGGGTTAGGGTTAGGGTTAGGTTAGGGTTAGGGTTAGGGTTAGGGTTAGGGTTAGGGTTAGGGTTAGGGTTAGGGTTAGGGTTAGGGTTAGGGTTAGGGTTAGGGTTAGGGTTAGGGTTAGGGTTAGGGTTAGGGTTAGGGTTAGGGTTAGGGTTAGGGTTAGGGTTAGGGTTAGGGTTAGGGTTAGGGTTAGGGTTAGGTTAGGGTTAGGGTTAGGGTTAGGGTTAGGGTTAGGGTTAGGGTTAGGGTTAGGGTTAGGGTTAGGGTTAGGGTTAGGGTTAGGGTTAGGGTTAGGGTTAGGGTTAGGGTTAGGGTTAGGGTTAGGGTTAGGTTAGGGTTAGGGTTAGGGTTAGGGTTAGG
>NW_026902782.1:0-822 GCF_024500385.1 Phyllopteryx taeniolatus | reverse complement strand
GTGGTGGCCCGGCCAGCAGTGGTGGAGGCCCAGCTAGCAGTGATGGAGGCCCAACTAGCAGTGGTGTTGGGCCAGGTGGCAGTGGTAGAGGCCCAGCAAGCAGTGGTGGAGGCCCAGCCGGCAATGGTGGAGGCCTAGCTAGCAATGATGTTAGCTGATCTAGCAGTGGTGTTAGTCCAGTACCCTTGTGAATAGCATGTGCTGACTCCATCTGGCTGGATACAAGGTTAGAGTGTCCCTTTTTCTTAGACATGTTGAACTTAGCAGAAGATAGCGGGTTATCCAAACAGCAAAGGAATACGTTGATAGCATAATCCATGGTCCTATTTGATCTTTGGATGACTTTTTAAGCAAACACACAGGACCTGCCAAACTGTGTGGCTGCACCCCAGCAGCCATCTTTTTTTTTCTGCGGACTTTGTATCGGTCCGTTGTGGTTAAGGAGTGAAGCCGAAAGGCGAAGGTCTCAATTTACCGGTCGATCTACGTTCCTACCCTAAACTATGCTCACGAGCTGTGGGTCGGGACCAAAAGAATGAGATCCTGGATGCAAGCGACCGAAATGAGTTTCCTCCGTAGGGTATCTGGGCTCTCCCTTAGAGATAGGGTGAGAAGCTCGGTCATCCCGGAGGAGCTCAAAGTAGAGCCGATGCTCCTCCGCATTGAGAGGAGCCAGATGAGGTGGCTGGAGAATCTGATTCGGACGCCTCCCGTATGCCTCCCTGGTGAGGTGTTCCGGGAACCCCACAGGAAGGAGACCCCGGGGACGACCCAGGACACGGTGGAGAGACTACGTCTCTCGGCTGGCCTCCGAACGCATCG
>NW_026902781.1:0-823 GCF_024500385.1 Phyllopteryx taeniolatus | reverse complement strand
ACCATGGGAAGAGAAATTGAGGAGGGGTTATTTTAAAGGAAGAGTTAGCTGAAAATGTCTTGGAGGTGAAAAGAGTATCAGATCGAGTGATGAGGCTGAAACTTGAAATTGAGGGTGTTATGTATAATGTTATTAGTGGCTATGCCCCACAGGTAGGATGTGACCGAGAGGTGAAAGAGAAATTCTGGAAGGAGCTCGACGAAGTAGTTTTCTCACTCCAAAAACTTGTGGAATATTTGGAAAATTCAGTTTTTCAGCTGGCAGCCTGGATGAATATACGGACACTGTCACATCCTTTATCAGTTTCTGTGAAGAGGTGTGTGTACCAACAAAGTCATTTCGCACTTTCAACAACAAGCGATGGTTCACTGCCAAACTTAAGCAGCTTCGCCAAGCCAAGGAGGACGCATATCAGAGCAGGGACAGGGCCCTGTATAATCGAGCTAGAAACCAGCTGACTAAAGAAATTAACATTACAAAGAGGAACTATGCAGCAAAGTTGGAAAAACAGTTTAGCGCTAACGACTAATTCAGGCTGGCATGCATTCCAATCGCTGACCAATTACTAGCGACGATCCCCCCAAGCTGAGAACAATAGCACACTAGCCAACGACTTGAATACCTTCTACTGCAGATTTGAAAAGGACACTTCACACCCCACACCCACCCAGCCGCACCACCAAACACAATCACACCTCTGACGTCTGCGTTAACCATCCATGAACAGGATGTGAGACGCATCTTCAAACAACAAAAGATTAACAAAGCGGCAGGCCCGGACCATGTGTCTCCATCCTGCCTCAAAGTCTCCGTGGACCAGCTC
>NW_026902780.1:0-824 GCF_024500385.1 Phyllopteryx taeniolatus | reverse complement strand
GGTAGGGAGCGTACAATCGCGAGGTGGATCGACGGGAGCGCCAATCTGTGTCCTCTCTTGCGGAGTTTCACCTGAATGCCGGCTCGCTTCCCTCTGTGGCGCCGCTTCCGTCTCCATGCGCCGAAAACCGCGGACGCCGCTCCGGTGAGTAACTCGGGGAAAAAACTGAGCGGATATTCGAAAGTTGGTGACAGAAAGTCCGGAGTAGACTCCTTGATGGTTAGCAGGTCTCGCCTTGTGTAGGAGTCGTGTAAGGTCTCCAAAGACGGACGAAAAACACCAAAAACAAAGACATATACTAGAGAGCGCGTTACCGAGGCGACCACACTGGTAGGCGCCATCTTGATGCTGAGGTTCGCTCTTGGAGTGACCAGGTTGGATAAAATTAGAAATGAGCTCATCAGAGGGACAGCCAAGGTTAGACAAAGTTAGAGACAAAGTTAGAGAGAGCAGACTTCAATGGTTTGGACACGTCAGAGGAGAAATAGTGAGTATATTGGTAGAAGGATGATGAGGATGGAGCCTGCCAGGCAAGAGAGCTAGAGGAAGACCAAAGAGAAGGTTGATGGATGTTGTGAGGGAAAACATGATGGCAGTTGGTGTTCGAGAGGGAGGATGCAGGAGATAGGCTTACATGGAAAAGGCATGACGCGCTGTGGTGACCCCTAACGGACAGCCGAAAGGAAAAGAAGAAGAATTGTGCCCATTTTGTTAACCAAATTGTGAAAAAGATAGGAGTAATGTTTCACATTGATCTAAAGAATCATTGTGCTTACCACCCCAAAGTGCTGGATTAGTGGAAAAGGATGAATGAACAATAAAAA
>NW_026902779.1:0-825 GCF_024500385.1 Phyllopteryx taeniolatus | reverse complement strand
AGATGACTACTTGGGTCGCTCGCACCAGCAAGGAGCATCACTTTCCAGCATGGAGCTCTCCCTTCCAGCTTGGAGCTCTCCCTTCCAGCTTGGAGCTCTCCCTTCCAGCATGGAGCTCTGAAGCGTCTGATCTGACGCCCGGAAGGGAGCTCCGACTTCCCGCATGGACCTCTGGCATCAAGCATGGACCTCTGGCATCAAGCATGGAGCTCTCCCTTCCAGCATGGAGCGCTCCCTTCCAGCATGGAGCTCTCCCTTCCAGCATGGAGCTCTGAAGCGTCTGATCCGATGCCCGGAAGGGAGCTCCGACAGCTCTCCCTTCCAGCATGGAGATCTCCCTTCCAGCATGGAGCTCTGAAGCGTCTGATCCGACGCCCGGAAGGGAGCTCCGACAGCTCTCCCTTCCAGCATGGAGCTCTCCCTTCCAGCATGGAGCTCTGAAGCGTCTGATCTGACGCCCGGAAGGGAGCTCCGACTTCCCGCATGGACCTCTGGCATCAAGCATGGACCTCTGGCATCAAGCATGGAGCTCTCCCTTCCAGCATGGAGATCTCCCTTCCAGCATGGAGCTCTGAAGCGTCTGATCCGACGCCCGGAAGGGAGCTCCGACAGCTCTCCCTTCCAGCATGGAGATCTCCCTTCCAGCATGGAGCTCTGAAGCGTCTGATCCGACGCCGGAAGGGAGCTCCGACAGCTCTCCCTTCCAGCATGGAGCTCTCCCTTCCAGCATGGAGCTCTGAAGCGTCTGATCTGACGCCCGGAAGGAGCTCCGACTTCCCGCAATGTACCTCTGGCATCAAGCATGGCTCGGCATCAAGTGGAGCT
>NW_026902778.1:0-825 GCF_024500385.1 Phyllopteryx taeniolatus | reverse complement strand
CCTCTGGCATCAAAGCATGACCTCTGGCATCAAGCATGGACCTCTGGCATCAACATGAGCTCTCCCTTCCAGCATGGAGCTCTGAAGCGTCTGATCCGACGCCCGGAAGGAGCTCCGACTTCCCGCATGGACCTTCTGGCATCAAGCATGGAGCTCTCCCATCAGCATGGAGCTCTCCCTTCCAGCATGGAGCTCTGAAGCGTCTGATCTGACGCCCGGAAGGGAGCTCCGACTTTCCCGCAATGTACCTCTGGCATCAAGCATGGAGCTCTCCCTCCAGCATGGAGCTCTCCCTTCCAGCATGGAGCTCTGAAGCGTCTGATCTGACGCCCGAAGGGAGCTCCGACTTCCCGCATGGAACTCTGCATCAAGCATGACCTCTGGGCTATCAAGCATGGAGCTCTCCCTTCCAGCATGGAGCTCTGAAGCGTCTGATCTGACGCCCGGAAGGGAGCTCCGACTTCCCGCATGGACCTCTGGCATCAAGCATGGAGCTCTCCCTTCCACATGGAGCTCTCCCTTCCAGCATGGAGCTCTGAAGCGTCTGATCTGACGCCCGGAAGGGAGCTCCGACTTCCCGCATGGACCTCTGGCATCAACATGGACCTCTGGCATCAAGCATGGAGCTCTCCCTTCCAGCATGGAGATCTCCCTTCCAGCATGGAGCTCTGAAGCGTCTGATCCGACGCCCGAAGGGAGCTCCGACAGCTCACTCTCCTTCCAGCATGGAGCATCTCCTTCCAGCATGGAGCTCTGAAGCGGCTGATCCGACGCCCGAAGGGAGCTCCCGACTTCCCGCATGGACCTCTGGCATCAAGCATGGAC
>NW_026902777.1:0-827 GCF_024500385.1 Phyllopteryx taeniolatus | reverse complement strand
ATTATCATTTTAACCTTAAGTAATCACTGAAATAAATACCTTGCTTTAATTCTATTCTATCTTTGTCATTCTTATAAGGAGAAGTTATCTCATTCTTAACACTCAACCTCTTATAAGTGATAGAACGTCGACGATACCAATAACATCTGGTAGTAACACCATCCTAAAATTTAACTCATTTACATACTTCGGCTTAACAATAAAACAAATCCGTACGGTTCTAACAAGGACTGTTAAATTTACTAGGTCTTTAACAAATGCAATCGATTTATTTAGGGATGAAACTGCTGTAAAAACGGAGTATTTACTATATTACCCTTTCACTCGGTGTGGTTACTCATCAAGGGGTGATAAGTGAAGGCAGACCGGATTGGCTCTGTAAAACTAAAGGCAGTAAGCACACCTAGGCGAATTCATCTCTACACCGGCTTAACAGCTCCTCATCTCCTTGCTCATACGGCGTTGGAGCCGGTAAAGGAAAAGGGGGAGTTTGACCCTTTAAACGAAGAGTCGGTCAGGACATTTCTCCCGATTAGTCCTGCAGATAAGCGAAATCTGACATGTGACAATTGTGCAAAACTCGAAGAGACTTCGAGAAATTTAAGCAGTATAAAGCGAATCGTAGTGAAATAATCTGGAACAGTGTCCATTGTGCAAATGGTGCAGATACTTCTCAACCACATGAGTGGCCAGTATTGGTCAACAGCAGATATGCAAATTGTGCAGAGTGGCGAGACTACTACAGTGAATGCACGAATAATGTATAATTGGCCTGACAGAGATGGGACAACAATCTCAAGACAAATTGGGAACATGTTACAATGCAA
>NW_026902776.1:0-828 GCF_024500385.1 Phyllopteryx taeniolatus | reverse complement strand
AGGCTTACTTCTTCTTCTTCTTTTCCTTTCGGCTTGTCCCGTTAGGGGTCGCCACAGCGCGTCATCCTTTTCCATGAGAGCCTATCTCCTGCATCCTCCTCTCGAACACCAACTGCCATCATGTCTTCCCTCACGACATCCATCAACCTTCTCTTTGGTCTTCCTCTAGCTCTCTTGCCTGGCAGCTCCATCCTCATCATCCTTCTACCAATATACTCACTCTCTCTCCTCTGGACGTGTCCAAACCATTGAAGTCTGCTCTCTCTAACTTTGTCACCAAAACATCGAACCTTGGCTGTCCCTCTGATGAGCTCATTTCTAATTTTATCCAACCTGGTCACTCCGAGAGCGAACCTCAACATCTTCATTTCCGCCACCTCCAGCTCTGCTTCCTGTTTTCTCTTCAGTGCCACTCTCTCTAATCCATACATCATGGCTGGCCTCACCACTGTTTTATAAACTTTGCCCTTCATCCTAGCAGAGACTCTTCTGTCACATAACACACCTGACACCTTCCTCCACCCGTTCCAACCTGCTTGGACCCGTTTCTTCACTTCCTGACCACACTCACCATTGCTCTGGACGGTTGACCCCAAGTATTTAAAGTCCTCTACCTTTGCCATCTCTTCTCCCTGTAGCCTCACTCTTCCCCCACCACCCCTCTCATTCATGCACATATATTCTGTTTTACTTCGGCTAATTTTCATTCCTCTTCTTTCCAGTGCATGCCTCCATCTTTCTAACTGTTCCTCCACCTGCTCCCTGCTTTCACTGCAGATCACAAAGTCATCTGCAAACATCCCGGTCCACGGGGATTCCAGTCTAACC
>NW_026902775.1:0-832 GCF_024500385.1 Phyllopteryx taeniolatus | reverse complement strand
ATGCGAACTCATTCTCAACACTACAAATGTGTGATCAGATCATTGATTTTGAAAAGTTAACACACGAGAGAATTTGAGAACTTGCAGGCTGCCAAAACTCAGACAAGAGCATGCAAAATCCTCTTGGACCCTCCACATCCTGGTCACCAACTCTTCAGAAACAGAGTCATCTTTATTTGCCATGTATGTCCAAAAAACACACAAGGAATTTGGTAGTTGGAGCCGCTCTAGTACGACAACAGACAGTCAATTGACAGAGAACACTTTTGAGAGATAAAGACGTTGACAAAAAACAGTCACTGAGCAATTAAGAGTTGCTCGTTATCTGGTAATGCCGGTACATTTTTTTTTTGACAATTGTGCAGAAAGATGCAGAGTCCTCTCGTATTTAGAGCAGTTCAAAAGACTAATATTGCAATAGTCCGGTGCAATGACCATTGTGCAAAGGGCGCCGAGACTTCAAGCGAGTAGTGCGATAATCTGGGACAATGTTTATTGTGTAAATGTTGCAGATTCTCTTCAATCAGTGTGCAATTGGAGCAGATGCTACTGGCATGAGTGGCCAGTATTGGTCAACAACAGATATGCAAATAGTGCAGCGTGGCGAGACTACTACAGTGAGTGCATGAGTAATATATAATTGTCTTCTTCCAGCTCCTTCCCTTAGGCAAGTGCTATCGAACAATGCAAACTAAAACGAGCAGACATTCCAACACCTTCGTCCCGCTTACCGTTAACTTCTTAAACAGTTCACTTACAATTGCATTGTAACATGCTGCCAATTTGTCTTGAGATTGTTGTCCCATCTCTGTCGGGCCTATTATACATTATT
>NW_026902774.1:0-66412 GCF_024500385.1 Phyllopteryx taeniolatus | reverse complement strand
GTTTGAGCTAGTGGGCCCGACGTTCGACACACTCGATCGTTGTGAATCCACCTTTCAGATGAGGTCTCTTCCAAGCCTCTCGGATCTTCGTGCGTCCGTGCATGCGACTGTCAAAGCTTCAGTTTCGCTCCAGGAGTAGGCCTTTATTGACTAAATTGTAACATGACGACTATGTGATTCGGCAGAACTTTTCAAACCTTAAGTTTGAGCAACTGGGCTGACGTTCGACACACTCGAACGTTGTGAATCACCTTTCAGATGAGGTCTCTTCAAGCCTCTCGGAGGTCATGCGGCCGAAACACGAGCGTCGAAGCATTCCGTTTCGCTCCAGTAGTAGGCCTTTATTGACTAAATTGTAACATGACGACCTATGTGACTTTCGGCAGAACTTTTGAACCCTTAAGTTAGAAGCAAGTGGGCTGACGTTCGACACTCTGATCGTTGTGAATCCACCTTTCAGATGAGGTCTCTTCCAAGCTCTCGGACTTCGTGCGGCCGAAACATAAACGTCGAAGCATTCCGTTTCGCTCCAGTAGTAGGCCTTTATTGACTAAATTGTAACATGACGACCTATGTGATTTCGGCAGAACTTTTGAACACTTACGTTTGATCTAGTAGGCTGATATTCGACACACTCGATCGTTGTGAATCCACCTTTAAGATGAGGTCTCTTCCAATCCTCTCGGACTTCGTGCGGACGAGAGGAGACCGTCAAAGCATTCAGTTTCGCTCCAATAGTAGGACTTTATTGACTAAATTGTAACATGACGACCTATGTGATTTCGGCAGAACTTTTGAACACTTACGTTTGAGCTAGTGGGCTGACGTTCGACACACTCGATCGTTGTGAATCCACCTTTCAGATGAGGTCTCTTCCAAGCCTCTCGGATGTCATGCGGCCGAAACACGAGCATCGAAGCATTCCGTTTCGGTCCAGTAGTAGGCCTTTATTGACTAAATTGTAACATGACGACCTATGTGACTTCGGCAGAAATTTTGAACACTTAAGTATGAGCTAGTAGGCTGACATTCGACACACTCGATCGTTGTGAATCCACCTTTAAGATGAGGTCTCTTCCAAGCCTCTCGGACTTGGTGCGGCCGAGTTGCGACCTTCAAAGCATTCAGTTTCGCTCCAGAAGTAGGCCTTTATTGACTAAATTGTAACATGACGACCAATGTGATTTCGGCAGAAGTTTTGAACCCTTAAGTTTGAGCTAGTGGGCTGATGTTCGACACTCTTGATCGTTGTGAATCCACCTTTCAGATGAGGTCTCTTCCAAGCCTCTCGGAGGTCGTGCGGCCGAAACACGAGCGACGAAGCATTCCGTTTCGCTCCAGTAGTAGGCCTTTATTGACTAAATTGTAAAATGACGACCTTTGTGATTTCGTCAGAACTTTTCAACCCTTAAGTTTGAGCAACTGGGCTGACGTTCGACACACTCGATTGTTGTGAATCCACCTTTCAGATGAGGTCTCTTCCAAGCCTCTCGGAGGTCGTGCGGCCGAAACACGAGCGTCGAAGCATTCCGTTTCGCTCCAGTAGTAGGCCTTTATTGACAAAATTGTTACATGACGACCTATGTGATTTCGGCAGAACTTTTGAACCCTTAAGTTAGAGCTAGTGGGTTGACGTTCGACACACTCGATCGTTGTGAATCCTACTTTCAGATGAGGTCTCTTCCAAGCCTCTCGGACTTCGTCCGGCCGAGAGGCGACCGTCAAAGCATTCGCTTTCGCTCCAGTAGTAGGACTTTATTGACTAAATTGTAACATGACGACCTATGTGATTTCGGCAGAACTTTTGAACCCTCAAGTTTGAGCTAGTGGGCTGACGTTCGACACACTCGAACGTTGTGAATCCTACTTTCAGATGAGGTCTCTTCCAAGCCTCTCGGACTTCGTGCGGCCGAGCGGCGACCGTCAAAGCATTCAGTTTCGCTCCAGGAGTAGGCCTTTATTGATTAAATTGTAACATGACGACCTATGTGATTTCGGCAGAACTTTTGAACCCTTAAGTTAGAGCTAGTGGGCTGACGTTCGACACACTCGATCGTTGTGAATCCACCTTTCAGATGAGGTCTCTTCCAAGCCTCTCGGACTTCGTGCGGCCAAAATACAAGCGTCGAAGCATTCCGTTTTGCTCCAGTAGTAGGCCTTTATTGACTAAATTGTAAAATGACGACCTTTGTGATTTCGGCAGAACCTTTGAACTCTTAAGTTTGAGCTAGTGGGCTGACGTTCGACACACTCGATCGTTGTGAATCCACCTTTCAGATGAGGTCTCTTTCAAGCCTCTCGGATGTCATGCGGGCGAAACACAAGCGTCGAAGCATTCCGTTTCGCTCCAGTAGTAGGCCTTTATTGACTAAATTGTAACATGACGACCTATGTGACTTCGCCAGAACTTTTGAACACTTAAGTTTGAGCTAGTGGGCTGACGTTCGACACTCTTGATCGTTGTGAATCCACCTTTCAGATGAGGTCTCTTCCAAGCCTCTCGGACTTCGTACGTCCGAGCAGCGACTGTCATAGCATTCAGTTTCGCTCCAAGAGTAGGCCTTTATTGACTAAATTGTAACATGACGACCTATGTGATTTCGGCAGAACTTTTCAACCCTTAAGTTTGAGCAACTGGGCTGACGTTCGATACACTCGATCGTTGTGAATCCACCTTTCAGATGAGGTCTCTTCCAAGCCTCTCGGAGGTCGTGCTGCCGAAACACAAGCGTCGAAGCATTCCGTTTCGCTCCAGTAGTAGGCCTTTATTGACAAAATTGTAACATGACGACCTATGTGATTTCGGCAGAACTTTTGAACCCTCAAGTTTGAGCTAGTGGGCTGACGTTCGACACACTCAAACGTGAATCCTACTTTCAGATGAGGTCTCTTCCAAGCCTCTCGGACTTCGTGCGGCCGAGCGGCGACCGTCAAAGCATTCAGTTTCGCTCCAGGAGTAGGCCATTATTGACTAAATTGTAACATGCCGACCTATGTGATTTCGGCAGAACTTTTGAACACTTAAGTTAGAGCTAGTGGGCTGACGTTCGACACACTCGATCGTTGTGAATCCACCTTTCAGATGAGGTCTCTTCCAAGCCTCTCGGACTTCGTGCGGCCAAAATACAAGCGTCGAAGCATTCTGTTTTGCTCCTATAATAGGCCTTTATTGACTAAATTGTAAAATGACGACCTTTGTGATTTCGGCAGAACCTTTGAACTCTTAAGTTTGAGCTAGTGGGCTGACGTTCGACACACTCGATCGTTGTGAATCCACCTTTCAGATGAGGTCTCTTTCAAGCCTCTCTGATGTCATGCGGCCGAAACACAAGCGTCGAAGCATTCCGTTTCGCTCCAGTAGTAGGCCTTTATTGACTAAATTGTAACATGACGACCTATGTGACTTCGCCAGAACTTTTGAACACTTAAGTTTGAGCTAGTGGGCTGACGTTCGACACTCTTGATCGTTGTGAATCCACCTTTCAGATGAGGTCTCTTCCAAGCCTCTCAGACTTCGTACGTCCGAGCAGCGACTGTCAAAGCATTCAGTTTCGCTCCAGGAGTAGGCCTTTATTGACTAAATTGTAACATGACGACCTATGTGATTTCGGCAGAACTTTTCAACCCTTAAGTTTGAGCAACTGGGCTGACGTTCGACACACTCGATCGTTGTGAATCCACCTTTCAGATGAGGTCTCTTCCAAGCCTCTCGGAGGTCGTGCAGCCAAAACATAAACGTCGAAGCGTTCCGTTTCGCTCCAGTAGTAGGCCTTGATTGACTAAATTGTAACATGACGACCTATGTGATTTCGGCAGAACTTTTGAACACTTACGTTTGAGCTAGTAGGCTGATATTCGACACACTCGATCGTTGTGAATCCACCTTTAAGATGAGGTCTCTTCCAAGCCTCTCGGACTTCGTGCGGACGAGAGGCGACCGTCAAAGCATTCAGTTTCGCTCCAGGAGTAGGCCTTTATTGACTAAATTGTAACATGACGACCTATGTGATTTCGGCAGAACTTTTCAACCCTTAAGTTTGAGCAACTGGGCTGACGTTCGATACACTCGATCGTTGTGAATCTTACTTTCAGATGAGGTCTCTTCCAAGCCTCTCGGACTTCGTGCGGCCGAGAGGCGACCGTCAAAGCATTCGCTTTCGCTCCAGTAGTAGGACTTTATTGACTAAATTGTAACATGACGACCTATGTGGTTTCGGCAGAACTTTTGAACCCTCAAGTTTGAGCTAGTGGGCTGACGTTCGACACACTCGAACGTTGTGAATCCTACTTTCAGATGAGGTCTCTTCCAAGCCTCTCGGACTTCGTGCGGCCGAGCGGCGACCGTCAAAGCATTCAGTTTCGCTCCAGGAGTAGGCCTTTATTGACTAAATTGTAACATGACGACCTATGTGGGCTGACGTTCGACACACTCGATCGTTGTGAATCGACCTTTCAGATGAGGTCTCTTCCAAGCCTCTCGGACTTCGTGCGGCCAAAATACAAGCGTCGAAGCATTCCGTTTTGCTCCAGTAGTAGGCCTTTATTGACTAAATTGTAAAATGACGACCTTTGTGATTTCGGCAGAACCTTTGAACCCTTAAGTTTGAGCTAGTGGGATGACGTTCGACACACTCGATCGTTGTGAATCCACCTTTCAGATGAGGTCTCTTCCAAGCCTCTCGGACTTGGTGCGGCCGAGCGGCGACCTTCAAAGCATTCAGTTTCGCTCCAGAAGTAGGACTTTATTGACTAAATTGTAACATGACGACCAATGTGATTTCGGCAGAAGTTTTGAACCCTTAAGTTTGAGCTAGTGGGCTGACGTTCGACACACTCGATCGTTGTGAATCCACCTTTCAGATGAGGTCTCTTCCAAGCCTCTCGGACTTCGTGCGTCCGAGCAGCGACTGTCATAGCATTCAGTTTCGCTCCAGGAGTAGGCCTTTATTGACTAAATTGTAACATGACGACCTATGTGATTTCGGCAGAACTTTTCAACCCTTAAGTTTGAGCAACTGGGCTGACGTTCGATACACTCGATCATTGTGAATCCACCTTTCAGATGAGGTCTCTTCCAAGCCTCTCGGACTTCGTGCGGCCGAGCGGCGACCGTCAAAGCATTCAGTTTCGCTCCAAGAGTAGGCCATTATTGACTAAATTGTAACATGACGACCTATGTGATTTCGGCAGAACTTTTGAACCCTTAAGTTAGAGCTAGTGGGCTGACGTTCGACACACTCGATCGTTGTGAATCCACCTTTCAGATGAGGTCTCTTCCAAGCCTCTCGGACTTCGTGCGGCCAAAACACAAGCGTCGAAGCATTCCGTTTCGCTCCAGTAGTAGGCCTTTATTGACGAAATTGTAACATGACGACCTATGTGACTTCGCCAGAACTTTTGAACACTTAAGTTTGAGCTAGTGGGCTGACGTTCGACACACTCGATCGTTGTGAATCCACCTTTCAGATGAGGTCTCTTCCAAGCCTCTCGGAGGTCATGCGGCCGAAACACAAGCGTCGAAGCATTCCGTTTCGCTCCAGTAGTAGGCCTTTATTGACTAAATTGTAACATGACGACCTATGTGATTTCGGCAGAACTTTTGAACCCTTAAGTTTGAGCTAGTGGGCTGACGTTCGACACACTCAATCGTTGTGAATCCACCTTTCAGATGAGGTCTCTTCCAAGCCTCTCAGACTTCGTACGTCCGAGCAGCGACTGTCAAAGCATTCAGTTTCGCTCCAGGAGAAGGCCTTTATTGACTAAATTGTAACATGACGACCTATGTGATTTCGGCAGAACTTTTCAACCCTTAAGTTTGAGCAACTGGCCTGACGTTCGACACACTCGATCGTTGTGAATCCACCTTTCAGATGAGGTCTCTTCCAAGCCTCTCGGAGGTCGTGCAGCCAAAACATAAACGTCGAAGCGTTCCGTTTCGCTCCAGTAGTAGGCCTTGATTGACTAAATTGTAACATGACGACCTATGTGATTTCGGCAGAACTTTTGAACACTTACGTTTGAGCTAGTAGGCTGATATTCGACACACTCGATCGTTGTGAATCCACCTTTAAGATGAGGTCTCTTCCAAGCCTCTCGGACTTCGTGCGGACGAGAGGCGACCGTCAAAGCATTCAGTTTCGCTCCAGGAGTAGGCCTTTATTGACTAAATTGTAACATGACGACCTATGTGATTTCGGCAGAACTTTTCAACCCTTAAGTTTGAGCAACTGGGCTGACGTTCGATACACTCGATCGTTGTGAATCCACCTTTCAGATGAGGTCTCTTCCAAGCCTCTCGGAGGTCGTGCGGCCGAAACACAAGCGTCGAAGCATTCCGTTTCGCTCCAGTAGTAGGACTTTATTGACAAAATTGTAACATGACGACCTATGTGATTTTGGCAGAACTTTTGAACCCTTAAGTTAGAGCTAGTGGGCTGACGTTCGACACACTCGATCGTTGTGAATCCTACTTTCAGATGAGGTCTCTTCCAAGCCTCTCGGACTTCGTGCGGCCGAGAGGCGACCGTCAAAGCATTCACTTTCGCTCCAGTAGTAGGACTTTATTGACTAAATTGTAACATGACGACCTATGTGATTTCGGCAGAACTTTTCAACCCTTAAGTTTGAGCAACTGGGCTGACGTTCGATACACTCGATCGTTGTGAATCCACCTTTCAGATGAGGTCTCTTCCAAGCCTCTCGGAGGTCGTGCGGCCGAAACACAAGCGTCGAAGCATTCCGTTTCGCTCCAGTAGTAGGCCTTTATTGACGAAATTGTAACATGACGACCTATGTGATTTCGGCAGAACTTTTGAACCCTCAAGTTTGAGCTAGTGGGCTGACGTTCGACACACTCGATCGTTGTGAATCCACCTTTCAGATGAGGTCTCTTCCAAGCCTCTCGGATGTCATGCGGCCGAAACACGAGCATCGAAGCATTCCGTTTCGCTCCAGTAGTAGGCCTTTATTGACTAAATTGTAACATGACGACCTATGTGACTTCGGCAGAAATTTTGAACACTTAAGTATGAGCTAGTAGGCTGACATTCGACACACTCGATCGTTGTGAATCCACCTTTAAGATGAGGTCTCTTCCAAGCCTCTCGGACTTGGTGCGGCCGAGCGGCGACCTTCAAAGCATTCAGTTTCGCTCCAGAAGTAGGCCTTTATTGACTAAATTGTAACATGACGACCAATGTGATTTCGGCAGAAGTTTTGAACCCTTAAGTTTGAGCTAGTGGCCTGATGTTCGACACTCTTGATCGTTGTGAATCCACCTTTCAGATGAGGTCTCTTCCAAGCCTCTCGGAGGTCGTGCGGCCGAAACACGAGCGACGAAGCATTCCGTTTCGCTCCAGTAGTAGGCCTTTATTGACTAAATTGTAAAATGACGACCTTTGTGACTTCGCCAGAACTTTTGAACACTTAAGTTTGAGCTAGTGGGCTGACGTTCGACACTCTTGATCGTTGTGAATCCACCTTTCAGATGAGGTCTCTTCCAAGCCTCTCGGAGGTCGTGCGGCCGAAACACGAGCGTCGAAGCATTCCGTTTCGCTCTAGTAGTAGGCCTTTATTGACTAAATTGTAAAATGACGACCTTTGTGATTTCGGCAGAACTTTTGAACCCTTAAGTTTGAGCTAGTGGGCTGACGTTCGACACACTCAATCGTTGTGAATCCACCTTTCAGATGAGGTCTCTTCCAAGCCTCTCGGACTTCGTACGTCCAGGCAGCGACTGTCAAAGCATTCAGTTTCGCTCCAGGAGTAGGCCTTTATTGACTAAATTGTAACATGACGACCTATGTGATTTCGGCAGAACTTTTCAACCCTTAAGTTTGAGCAACTGGGCTGACGTTCGACACACTCGATCGTTGTGAATCCACCTTTCAGATGAGGTCTCTTCCAAGCCTCTCGGAGGTCGTGCAGCCAAAACATAAACGTCGAAGCATTCCGTTTCGCTCCAGTAGTAGGCCTTTATTGACTAAATTGTAACATGACGACCTATGTGATTTCGGCAGAACTTTTGAACACTTACGTTTGAGCTAGTAGGCTGATATTCGACACACTCGATCGTTGTGAATCCACCTTTAAGATGAGGTCTCTTCCAAGCCTCTCGGACTTGGTGCGGCCGAGCGGCGACCTTCAAAGCATTCAGTTTCGCTCCAGAAGTAGGACTTTATTGACAAAATTGTAACATGACGACCAATGTGATTTCGGCAGAAGTTTTGAACCCTTAAGTTTGAGCTAGTGGCCTGATGTTCGACACTCTTGATCGTTGTGAATCCACCTTTCAGATGAGGTCTCTTCCAAGCCTCTCGGAGGTCGTGCGGCCGAAACACGAGCGACGAAGCATTCCGTTTCGCTCCAGTAGTAGGCCTTTATTGACTAAATTGTAAAATGACGAACTTTGTGATTTCGTCAGAACTTTTGAACCCTTAAGTTTGAGCTAGTGGGCTGACGTTCGACACACTCAATCGTTGTGAATCCACCTTTCAGATGAGGTCTCTTCCAAGCCTCTCGGACTTCGTACGTCCGAGCAGCGACTGTCAAAGCATTCAGTTTCGCTCCAGGAGTAGGCCTTTATTGACTAAATTGTAACATGACGACCTATGTGATTTCGGCAGAACTTTTCAACCCTTAAGTTTGAGCAACTGGGCTGACGTTCGACACACTCGATCGTTGTGAATCCACCTTTCAGATGAGGTCTCTTCCAAGCCTCTCGGAGGTCGTGCAGCCAAAACATAAACGTCGAAGCATTCCGTTTCGCTCCAGTAGTAGGCCTTTATTGACTAAATTGTAACATGACGACCTATGTGATTTCGGCAGAACTTTTGAACCCTCAAGTTTGAGCTAGTGGGCTGACGTTCGACACACTCGATCGTTGTGAATCCACCTTTCAGATGAGGTCTCTTCCAAGCCTCTCGGATGTCATGCGGCCGAAACACGAGCATCGAAGCATTCCGTTTCGCTCCAGTAGTAGGCCTTTATTGTCTAAATTGTAACATGACGACCTATGTGACTTCGGCAGAAATTTTGAACACTTAAGTATGAGCTAGTAGGCTGACATTCGACACACTCGATCGTTGTGAATCCACCTTTAAGATGAGGTCTCTTCCAAGCCTCTCGGACTTGGTGCGGCCGAGCGGCGACCTTCAAAGCATTCAGTTTCGCTCCAGAAGTAGGCCTTTATTGACTAAATTGTAACATGACGACCAATGTGATTTCGGCAGAAGTTTTGAACCCTTAAGTTTGAGCTAGTGGCCTGATGTTCGACACTCTTGATCGTTGTGAATCCACCTTTCAGATGAGGTCTCTTCCAAGCCTCTCGGAGGTCGTGCGGCCGAAACACGAGCGACGAAGCATTCCGTTTCGCTCCAGTAGTAGGCCTTTATTGACTAAATTGTAAAATGACGACCTTTGTGATTTCGTCAGAACCTTTCAACCCTTAAGTTTGAGCAACTGGGCTGACGTTCGACACACTCGATCGTTGTGAATCCACCTTTCAGATGAGGTCTCTTCCAAGCCTCTCGGAGGTCGTGCAGCCAAAACATAAACGTCGAAGCGTTCCGTTTCGCTCCAGTAGTAGACCTTTATTGACTAAATTGTAACATGACGACCTATGTGATTTCGGCAGAACTTTTGAACCCTTAAGTTAGAGCTAGTGGGCTGACGTTCGACACACTCGATCGTTGTGAATCCTACTTTCAGATGAGGTCTCTTCCAAGCCTCTCGGACTTCGTGCGGACGAGAGGCGACCGTCAAAGCATTCAGTTTCGCTCCAGGAGTAGGCCTTTATTGACTAAATTGTAACATGACGACCTATGTGATTTCGGCAGAACTTTTCAACCCTTAAGTTTGAGCAACTGGGCTGACGTTCGATACACTCGATCGTTGTGAATCCACCTTTCAGATGAGGTCTCTTCCAAGCCTCTCGGACTTCGTGCGGCCGAGAGGCGACCGTCAAAGCATTCACTTTCGCTCCAGTAGTAGGACTTTATTGACTAAATTGTAACATGACGACCTATGTGATTTCGGCAGAACTTTTGAACCCTCAAGTTTGAGCTAGTGGGCTGACGTTCGACACACTCGAACGTTGTGAATCCTACTTTCAGATGAGGTCTCTTCCAAGCCTCTCGGACTTCGTGCGGCCGAGCGGCGACCGTCAAAGCATTCAGTTTCGCTCCAGGAGTAGGCCTTTATTGACTAAATTGTAACATGACGACCTATGTGATTTCGGCAGAACTTTTGAACCCTTAAGTTTGAGCTAGTGGGCTGACGTTCGACACACTCGATCGTTGTGAATCCACCTTTCAGATGAGGTCTCTTCCAAGCCTCTCGGACTTCGTGCGGCCGAAACACAAGCGTCGAAGCATTCCGTTTCGCTCCAGTAGTAGGCCTTTATTGACGAAATTGTAACATGACGACCTATGTGACTTCGCCAGAACTTTTGAACACTTAAGTTTGAGCTAGTGTGCTGACGTTCGACACACTCGATCGTTGTGAATCCACCTTTCAGATGAGGTCTCTTCCAAGCCTCTCGGACTTCTTGCGGCCAAAATACAAGCGTCGAAGCATTCCGTTTTGCTCCAGTAGTAGGCCTTTATTGACTAAATTGTAAAATGACGACCTTTGTGATTTCGGCAGAACCTTTGAACCCTTAAGTTTGAGCTAGTGGGATGACGTTCGACACACTCGATCGTTGTGAATCCACCTTTCGGATGTGGTCTCTTTCAAGCCTCTCTGATGTCATGCGGCCGAAACACAAGCGTCGAAGCATTCCGTTTCGCTCCAGTAGTAGGCCTTTATTGACTAAATTGTAACATGACGACCTATGTGACTTCGCAAGAACTTTTGAACACTTAAGTTTGAGCTAGTGGGCTGACGTTCGACACTCTTGATCGTTGTGAATCCACCTTTCAGATGAGGTCTCTTCCAAGCCTCTCGGAGGTCATGCGGCCGAAACACAAGCGTCGAAGCATTCCGTTTCGCTCCAGTAGTAGGCCTTTATTGACTAAATTGTAACATGACGACCTATGTGATTTCGGCAGAACTTTTCAACCCTTAAGTTTGAGCTAGTGGGCTGACGTTCGACACACTCAATCGTTGTGAATCCACCTTTCAGATGAGGTCTCTTCCAAGCCTCTCAGACTTCGTACGTCCGAGCAGCGACTGTCAAAGCATTCAGTTTCGCTCCAGGAGTAGGCCTTTATTGACTAAATTGTAACATGACGACCTATGTGATTTCGGCAGAACTTTTCAACCCTTAAGTTTGAGCAACTGGCCTGACGTTCGACACACTCGATCGTTGTGAATCCACCTTTCAGATGAGGTCTCTTCCAAGCCTCTCGGAGGTCGTGCAGCCAAAACATAAACGTCGAAGCGTTCCGTTTCGCTCCAGTAGAAGGCCTTTATTGACTAAATTGTAACATGACGACCTATGTGATTTCGGCAGAACTTTTGAACCCTTAAGTTAGAGCTAGTGGGCTGACGTTCGACACACTCGATCGTTGTGAATCCTACTTTCAGATGAGGTCTCTTCCAAGCCTCTCGGACTTCGTGCGGTCGAGAGGCGACCGTCAAAGCATTCAGTTTCGCTCCAGGAGTAGGCCTTTATTGACTAAATTGTAACATGACGACCTATGTGATTTCGGCAGAACTTTTCAACCCTTAAGTTTGAGCAACTGGGCTGACGTTCGATACACTCGATCGTTGTGAATCCACCTTTCAGATGAGGTCTCTTCCAAGCCTCTCGGAGGTCGTGCGGCCGAAACACAAGCGTCGAAGCATTCCGTTTCGCTCCAGTAGTAGGCCTTTATTGACAAAATTGTAACATGACGACCTATGTGATTTCGGCAGAACTTTTGAACCCTTAAGTTAGAGCTAGTGGGCTGACGTTCGACACACTCGATCGTTGTGAATCCTACTTTCAGATGAGGTCTCTTCCAAGCCTCTCGGACTTCGTGCGGCCGAGAGGCGACCGTCAAAGCATTCACTTTCGCTCCAGTAGTAGGACTTTATTGACTAAATTGTAACATGACGACCTATGTGATTTCGGCAGAACTTTTGAACCCTCAAGTTTGAGCTAGTGGGCTGACGTTCGACACACTCGAACGTTGTGAATCCTCCTTTCAGATGAGGTCTCTTCCAAGCCTCTCGGACTTCGTGCGGCCGAGCGGCGACCGTCAAAGCATTCAGTTTCGCTCCAGGAGTAGGCCTTTATTGACTAAATTGTAACATGACGACCTATGTGATTTCGGCAGAACTTTTCAACCCTTAAATTAGAGCTAGTGGGCTGACGTTCGACACACTCGATCGTTGTGAATCCACCTTTCAGATGAGGTCTCTTCCAAGCCTCTCGGACTTCGTGCGGCCGAAACACAAGCGTCGAAGCATTCCGTTTCGCTCCAGTAGTAGGCCTTTATTGACGAAATTGTAACATGACGACCTATGTGACTTCGCCAGAACTTTTGAACACTTAAGTTTGAGCTAGTGGGCTGACGTTCGACACACTCGATCGTTGTGAATCCACCTTTCAGATGAGGTCTCTTTCAAGCCACTCGGATGTCATGCGGCCGAAACACAAGCGTCGAAGCATTCCGTTTCGCTCCAGTAGTAGGCCTTTATTGACTAAATTGTAACATGACGACCTATGTGACTTCGCCAGAACTTTTGAACACTTAAGTTTGAGCTAGTGGGCTGACGTTCGACACTCTTGATCGTTGTGAATCCACCTTTCAGATGAGGTCTCTTCCAAGCCTCTCGGAGGTCGTGCGGCCGAAACACGAGCGTCGAAGCATTCCGTTTCGCTCTAGTAGTAGGCCTTTATTGACTAAATTGTAAAATGACGACCTTTGTGATTTCGGCAGAACTTTTGAACCCTTAAGTTTGAGCTAGTGGGCTGACGTTCGACACACGCAATCGTTGTGAATCCACCTTTCAGATGAGGTCTCTTCCAAGCCTCTCGGAGGTCGTGCAGCCAAAACATAAACGTCGAAGCATTCCGTTTCGCTCCAGTAGTAGGCCTTTATTGACTAAATTGTAACATGACGACCTATGTGATTTCGGCAGAACTTTTGAACACTTACGTTTGAGCTAGTAGGCTGATATTCGACACACTCGATCGTTGTGAATCCACCTTTCAGATGAGGTCTCTTCCAAGCCTCTCGGACTTCGTGCGGACGAGAGGCGACCGTCAAAGCATTCAGTTTCGCTCCAATAGTAGGACTTTATGGACTAAATTGTAACATGACGACCTATGTGATTTCGGCAGAACTTTTGAACCCTCAAGTTTGAGCTAGTGGGCTGACGTTCGACACACTCGATCGTTGTGAATCCACCTTTCAGATGAGGTCTCTTCCAAGCCTCTCGGAGGTCGTGCAGCCAAAACATAAGCGTCGAAGCGTTCCGTTTCGCTCCAGTAGTAGGCCTTTATTGACTAAATTGTAACATGACGACCTATGTGATTTCGGCAGAACTTTTGAACACTTACGTTTGAGCTAGTAGGCTGATATTCGACACACTCGATCGTTGTGAATCCACCTTTAAGATGAGGTCTCTTCCAAGCCTCTCGGACTTCGTGCGGACGAGAGGCGACCGTCAAAGCATTCAGTTTCGCTCCAGGAGTAGGCCTTTATTGACTAAATTGTAACATGACGACCTATGTGACTTCGTCAGAACTTTTGAACCCTTAAGTTTGAGCTAGTGGGCTGACGTTCGACACACTCGATCGTTGTGAATCCACCTTTCAGATGAGGTCTCTTCCAAGCCTCTCGGACTTCGTGCGTCCGAGCAGCGACTGTCATAGCATTCAGTTTCGCTCCAGGAGTAGGCCTTTATTGACTAAATTGTAACATGACGACCTATGTGATTTCGGCAGAACTTTTCAACCCTTAAGTTTGAGCAACTGGGCTGACGTTCGATACACTCGATCGTTGTGAATCCACCTTTCAGATGAGGTCTCTTCCAAGCCTCTCGGACTTCGTGCGGCCGAGCGGCGACCGTCAAAGCATTCAGTTTCGCTCCAGGAGTAGGCCATTATTGACTAAATTGTAACATGACGACCTATGTGATTTCGGCAGAACTTTTGAACCCTTAAGTTAGAGCTAGTGGGCTGACGTTCGACACACTCGATCGTTGTGAATCCACCTTTCAGATGAGGTCTCTTCCAAGCCTCTCGGACTTCGTGCGGCCAAAATACAAGCGTCGAAGCATTCCGTTTTGCTCCAGTAGTAGGCCTTTATTGACTAAATTGTAAAATGACGACCTTTGTGATTTCGGCAGAACCTTTGAACTCTTAAGTTTGAGCTAGTGGGCTGACGTTCGACACACTCGATCGTTGTGAATCCACCTTTCGGATGTGGTCTCTTTCAAGCCTCTCTGATGTCATGCGGCCGAAACACAAGCGTCGAAGCATTCCGTTTCGCTCCAGTAGTAGGCCTTTATTGACTAAATTGTAACATGACGACCTATGTGACTTCGCCAGAACTTTTGAACACTTAAGTTTGAGCTAGTGGGCTGACGTTCGACACTCTTGATCGTTGTGAATCCACCTTTCAGATGAGGTCTCTTCCAAGCCTCTCGGAGGTCATGCGGCCGAAACACAAGCGTCGAAGCATTCCGTTTCGCTCCAGTAGTAGGCCTTTATTGACTAAATTGTAACATGACGACCTATGTGATTTCGGCAGAACTTTTCAACCCTTAAGTTTGAGCTAGTGGGCTGACGTTCGACACACTCAATCGTTGTGAATCCACCTTTCAGATGAGGTCTCTTCCAAGCCTCTCAGACTTCGTACGTCCGAGCAGCGACTGTCAAAGCATTCAGTTTCGCTCCAGGAGTAGGCCTTTATTGACTAAATTGTAACATGACGACCTATGTGATTTCGGCAGAACTTTTCAACCCTTAAGTTTGAGCAACTGGCCTGACGTTCGACACACTCGATCGTTGTGAATCCACCTTTCAGATGAGGTCTCTTCCAAGCCTCTCGGAGGTCGTGCAGCCAAAACATAAACGTCGAAGCGTTCCGTTTCGCACCAGTAGTAGGCCTTTATTGACTAAATTGTAACATGACGACCTATGTGATTTCGGCAGAACTTTTCAACCCTTAAGTTTGAGCAACTGGGCTGACGTTCGATACACTCGATCGTTGTGAATCCACCTTTCAGATGAGGCCTCTTCCAAGCCTCTCGGAGGTCGTGCGGCCGAAACACAAGCGTCGAAGCATTCCGTTTCGCTCCAGTAGTAGGCCTTTATTGACAAAATTGTAACATGACGACCAATGTGATTTCGGCAGAACTTTTGAACCCTTAAGTTAGAGCTAGTGGGCTGACGTTCGACACACTCGATCGTTGTGAATCCTACTTTCAGATGAGGTCTCTTCCAAGCCTCTCGGACTTCGTGCGGCTGAGAGGCGACCGTCAAAGCATTCGCTTTCGCTCCAGTAGTAGGACTTTATTGACTAAATTGTAACATGACGACCTATGTGATTTCGGCAGAACTTTTGAACCCTCAAGTTTGAGCTAGTGGGCTGACGTTCGAATCACTCGAACGTTGTGAATCCTACTTTCAGATGAGGTCTCTTCCAAGCCTCTCGGAGGTCGTGCGGCCGAATCACGAGCATCGAAGCATTCCGTTTCGCTCCAGTCGTAGGCCTTTATTGACTAAATTGTAACATGACGACCTATGTGATTTCGGCAGAACTTTTGAACCCTTAAGTTTGAGCTAGTGGGCTGACGTTCGACACATTCGATCGCTGTTAATCCACCTTTCAGATGAGGTCTCTTCCAAGCCTCTCGGAGGTCGTGCGGCCAAAACACGAGCCGAAGCATTCCGTTTCGCTCCTGTAGTAGGCCTTTATTGACTAAATTGTAACATGACGACCAATGTGATTTCGGCAGAACTTTTGAACACTTAAGTTTGAGCTAGTGGGCTGACGTTCGACACACTCGATCATTGTGAATCCACCTTTCAGATGAGGTCTCTTCCAAGCCTCTCGGACTTCGTGCGGCCGATAGGCGACCGTCAAAGCATTCGCTTTCGCTCCAGTAGTAGGACTTTATTGACTAAATTGTAACATGACGACCTATGTGATTTCGGCAGAACTTTTGAACACTTACGTTTGAGCTAGTAGGCTCACATTCGACACACTCGATCGTTGTGAATCCACCTTTCAGATGAGGTCTCTTCCAAGCCTCTCGGACTTCGTTCGGACGAGAGGCGACCGTCAAAGCATTCAGTTTCGCTCCAGGAGTAGGCCTTTATTGACTAAATTGTAACATGACGACCAATGTGATTTCGGCAGAACTTTTGAACCCTTAAGTTTGAGCTAGTGGGCTGACGTTCGACACACTCGATCGTTGTGAATCCTACTTTCAGATGAGGTCACTTCTAAGCCTCTCGGATGTCATGCGGCCGAAACACGAGCGTCGAAGCATTCCGTTTCTCTCCAGTAGTAGGCCTTTATTGACTAAATTGTAACATGACGACCAATGTGATTTCGGCAGAACTATTGAACCCTTAAGTTTGAGCTAGTGGGCTGACGTTCGACATTCTTGATCGTTGTGAATCCACCTTTCAGATGAGGTCTCTTCCAAGCCTCTCGGAGTTCGTGCGGCCGAAACACGAGCGTCGAAGCATTCCGTTTCGCTCCAGTAGTAGGCCTTTATTGACTAAATTGTAAAATGACGACCTTTGTGATTTCGGCAGAACTTTTGAACCCTTAAGTTTGAGCTAGTGGGCTGACGTTCGAAACACTCGATCGTTCTGTATCCACCTTTCAGATGAGGTCTCTTCCAAGCCTCTCGGACTTCGTGCGTCCCAGCAGCGACTGTCAAAGAATTCAGTTTCGCTCCAGGAGTAGGCCTTTATTGACTAAATTGTAACATGACGACCTATGTGATTTCGGCAGAACTTTTGAACCCTTAAGTTAGAGCTAGTGGGCTGACGTTCGACACACTCGATCGTTGTGAATCCACCTTTCAGATGAGGTCTCTTCCAAGCCTCTCGGACTTCGTGCGGCCGAGAGGCGACCGTCGAAGCATTCCGTTTCTCTCCAGTAGTAGGCCTTTATTGACTAAATTGTAACATGACGACCTATGTCACTTCGGCAGAACTTTTGAACACTTAGTGTTTGAGCTAGTAGGCTGACATTCGACACACTCGATCGTTGTGAATCCTACTTTCAGATGAGGTCACTTCCAAGCCTCTCGGATGTCATGCGGCCGAAACACGAGCGTCGAAGCATTCCGTTTCTCTCCAGTAGTAGGCCTTTATTGACTAAATTGTAACATGACGACCAATGTGATTTCGGCAGAACTTTTGAACCCTTAAGTTTGAGCTAGTGGGCTGACGTTCGACACTCTTGATCGTTGTGAATCCACCTTTCAGATGAGGTCTCTTCCAAGCCTCTCGGAGTTCGTGCGGCCGAAACACGAGCGTCGAAGCATTCCGTTTCGCTCCAGTAGTAGGCCTTTATTGACTAAATTGTAAAATGACGACCTTTGTGATTTCGGCAGAACTTTTGAACCCTTAAGTTTGAGCTAGTGGGCTGACGTTCGAAACACTCGATCGTTCTGTATCCACCTTTCAGATGAGGTCTCTTCCAAGCCTCTCGGACTTGGTGCGGCCGAGCGTCGACCTTCAAAGCATTCAGTTTCGCTCCAGAAGTAGGACTTTATTGACTAAATTGTAACATGACGACCAATGTGATTTCGGCAGAAGTTTTGAACCCTTAAGTTAGAGCTAGTGGGCTGACGTTCGACACACTCGATCGTTGTGAATCCACCTTTCAGATGAGGTCTCTTCCAAGCCTCTCGGACTTCGTGCGGCCGAGAGGCGACCGTCGAAGCATTCCGTTTCTCTCCAGTAGTAGGCCTTTATTGACTAAATTGTAACATGACGACCTATGTGACTTCGGCAGAACTTTTGAACACTTAGTGTTTGAGCTAGTAGGCTGACATTCGACACACTCGATCGTTGTGAATCCACCTTTCCGATGAGGTCTCTTCCAAGCCTCTCGGACTTCGTGCGGCCGAGAGGCGACCGTCAAAGCATTCAGTTTCGCTCCAGGAGTAGGACTTTATTGACTAAATTGTAACATGACGACCTATGTGATTTCGGCAGAACTTTTGAACACTTACGTTTGAGCTAGTAGGCTGACATTCGACACACTCGATCGTTGTGAATCCACCTTTCAGATGAGGTCTCTTCCAAGCCTCTCGGACTTCGTGCGGCCGAGCGGCGACCTTCAAAGCATTCAGTTTCGCTCCAGGAGTAGGCCTTTATTGACTAAATTGTAACATGACGACCAATGTGATTTCGGCAGAACTTTTGAACCCTTAAGTTTGAGCTAGTGGGCTGACGTTTGACACACTTGATCGTTGTGAAGCCACTTTTCAGATGAGGTCTCTTCCAAGCCTCTCGGAGGTCGTGCGGCCGAATCACGAGCATCGAAGCATTCCGTTTCGCTCCAGTCGTAGGCCTTTATTGACTAAATTGTAACATGACGACCTATGTGATTTCGGCAGAACTTTTGAACCCTTAAATTTGAGCTAGTGGGCTGACGTTCGACACATTCGATCGCTGTTAATCCACCTTTCAGATGAGGTCTCTTCCAAGCCTCTCGGAGGTCGTGCGGCCGAATCACGAGCATCGAAGCATTCCGTTTCGCTCCAGTCGTAGGCCTTTATTGACTAAATTGTAACATGACGACCTATGTGATTTCGGCAGAACTTTTGAACCCTTAAGTTAGAGCTAGTGGGCTGACGTTCGACACACTCGATCGTTGTGAATCCACCTTTCAGATGAGGTCTCTTCCAAGCCTCTCGGACTTCGTGCGGCCGAGAGGCGACCGTCGAAGCATTCCGTTTCTCTCCAGTAGTAGGCCTTTATTGACTAAATTGTAACATGACGACCTATGTGACTTCGGCAGAACTTTTGAACACTTAGTGTTTGAGCTAGTAGGCTGACATTCGACACACTCGATCGTTGTGAATCCACCTTTCCGATGAGGTCTCTTCCAAGCCTCTCGGACTTCGTGCGGCCGAGAGGCGACCGTCAAAGCATTCAGTTTCGCTCCAGGAGTAGGCATTTATTGACTAAATTCTAAAATGACGACCTTTGTGATTTCGGCAGAACTTTTGAACCCTTAAGTTTGAGCTAGTGGGCTGACGTTCGACACACTCGATCGTTGTGAATCCTACTTTCAGATGAGGTCACTTCCAAGCCTCTCGGACTTCGTGCGGCCGAGCGGCGACCGTAATTGCATTCCGTTTCGCTCCAGGAGTAGGCCTTTATTGACAAAATTGTAACATGACGACCTATGTGATTTCGGCAGAACTTTCGAACCCTTAAGTTTGAGCTAGTAGGCTGACATTCGACACACTCGATCGTTGTGAATCCACCTTTCAGATGAGGTCTCTTCCAAGCCTCTCGGACTTCGTGCGGCCGAGCGGTGACCTTCAAAGCATTCCGTTTCACTCCAGGAGTAGGCCTTTATTGACTAAATTGTAACATGACGACCAATGTGATTTCGGCAGAACTTTTGAACCTTTAAGTTTGAGCTAGTGGGCTGACGTTCGAAACACTTGATCGTTGTGAAGCCACCTTTCAGATGAGGTCTCTTCCAAGCCTCTCGGAGGTCATGCGGCCGAAACACGAGCGTCGAAGCATTCCGTTTCGCTCCAGTCTTAGGCCTTTATTGACTAAATTGTAACATGACGACCAATGTGATTTCGGCAGAACTTTTGAACCCTTAAGTTTGAGCTAGTGGGCTGACGTTCGACACACTCGATCATTGTGAATCCTACTTTCAGATGAGGTCACTTCCAAGCCTCTCGGACTTCGTGCGGCCGAGCGGCGACCGTCAAAGCATTCAGTTTCGCTCCAGTAGTAGGAGTTTATTGACTAAATTGTAACATGACGGCCTATGTGATTTCGGCAGAACTTTTGAACACTTAAGTTTGAGCTAGTAGATTGACATTTAACACACTCGATTGTTGTGAATCCACCTTTCAGGGGAGGTCTCCCCCATGTCTCTGGACGGTTGTGGGGCCGAGCAGCGACCGTCAAAGCATTAAATTTCGCGCCAGTCGTAGGCCTTTATTGACTAAATTGTAACATGACGACCTATGTGATTTCGGCAGAACTTTTGAACCCTTAAGTTTGAGCTAGTGGGCCGACGTTCGACACACTCGATCGTTGTGAATCCACCTTTCAGATGAGGTCTCTTCGAAGCCTCTCGGAGGTCGTGCGGCCGAAACACAAGCGTCGAAGCATTCCGTTTCGCTCCAGTAGTAGGCCTTTATTGACTAAATTGTAACATGACGACCTATGTGATTTCGGCAGAACTTTTGAACCCTTAAGTTTGAGCTAGTGGGCCGACGTTCGACACACTCGATCGTTGTGAATCCACCTTTCAGATGAGGTCTCTTCCAAGCCTCTCGGACTTCGTGCGGCCGAGAGGCGACCGTCGAAGCATTCCGTTTCTCTCCAGTAGTAGGCCTTTATTGACTAAATTGTAACATGACGACCTATGTGACTTCGGCAGAACTTTTGAACACTTAGTGTTTGAGCTAGTAGGCTGACATTCGACACACTCGATCGTTGTGAATCCACCTTTCCGATGAGGTCTCTTCCAAGCCTCTCGGACTTCGTGCGGCCGAGAGGCGACCGTCAAAGCATTCAGTTTCGCTCCAGGAGTAGGCATTTATTGACTAAATTGTAAAATGACGACCTTTGTGATTTCGGCAGAACTTTTGAACCCTTAAGTTTGAGCTAGTGGGCTGACGTTCGACACACTCGATCGTTGTGAATCCTACTTTCAGATGAGGTCACTTCCAAGCCTCTCGGACTTCGTGCGGCCGAGCGGCGACCGTAATTGCATTCCGTTTCGCTCCAGGAGTAGGCCATTATTGACAAAATTGTAACATGACGACCTATGTGATTTCGGCAGAACTTTCGAACCCTTAAGTTTGAGCTAGTAGGCTGACATTCGACACACTCGATCGTTGTGAATCCACCTTTCAGATGAGGTCTCTTCCAAGCCTCTCGGACTTCGTGCGTCCGAGCAGCGACTGTCAAAGCATTCAGTTTCGCTCCAGGAGTAGGCCTTTATTGACTAAATTGTAACATAACGACCTATGTGATTTCGGCAGAACTTTTGAACCCTTACGTTTGAGCTAGTAGGCTGACATTCGACACACTCGATCGTTGTGAATCCACCTTTCAGATGAGGTCTCTTCCAAGCCTCTCGGACTTCGTGCGGCCGAGCGGTGACCTTCAAAGCATTCCGTTTCGCTCCAGGAGTAGGCCTTTATTGACTAAATTGTAACATGACGACCAATGTGATTTCGGCAGAACCTTTGAACCTTTAAGTTTGAGCTAGTGGGCTGACGTTCGAAACACTTGATCGTTGTGAAGCCACCTTTCAGATGAGGTCTCTTCCAAGCCTCTCGGAGGTCATGCGGCCGAAACACGAGCGTCGAAGCATTCCGTTTCGCTCCAGTCTTAGGCCTTTATTGACTAAATTGTAACATGACGACCTATGTGATTTCGGCAGAACTTTTGAACCCTTAAGTTTGAGCTAGTGGGCTGACGTTCGACACATTCGATCGTTGTTAATCCACCTTTCAGATGAGGTCTCTTCCAAGCCTCTCGGAGGTCGTGCGGCCAAAACACGAGCGTCGAAGCATTCCGTTTCGCTCCAGTAGTAGGCCTTTATTGACTAAATTGTAACATGATGACCAATGTGATTTCGGCAGAACTTTTGAACACTTACGTTTGAGCTAGTAGGCTGACATTCGACACACTCGATCGTTGTGAATCCACCTTTCAGATGAGGTCTCTTCCAAGCCTCTCGGACTTCGTGCGGCCGAGCAGCGACCTTCAAAGCATTCAGTTTCGCTCCAGGAGTAGGCCTTTATTGACTAAATTGTAACATGACGACCAATGTGATTTCGGCAGAACTTTTGAACCCTTAAGTTTGAGCTAGTGGGCTGACGTTCGACACACTCGATCATTGTGAATCCTACTTTCAGATGAGGTCACTTCCAAGCCTCTCGGACTTCGTGCGGCCGAGCGGCGACCGTCAAAGCATTCAGTTTCGCTCCAGTAGTAGGAGTTTATTGACTAAATTGTAACATGACGACCTATGTGATTTCGGCAGAACTTTTGAACACTTAAGTTTGAGCTAGTAGATTGACATTTAACACACTCGATTGTTGTGAATCCACCTTTCAGGGGAGGTCTCCCCCATGTCTCTGGACGGTTGTGGGGCCGAGCAGCGACCGTCAAAGCATTAAATTTCGCGCCAGTCGTAGGCCTTTATTGACTAAATTGTAACATGACGACCTATGTGATTTCGGCAGAACTTTTGAACCCTTAAGTTTGAGCTAGTGGGCCGACGTTCGACACACTCGATCGTTGTGAATCCACCTTTCAGATGAGGTCTCTTCCAAGCCTCTCGGAGGTCGTGCGGCCGAAACACAAGCGTCGAAGCAGTCCGTTTCGCTCCAGTAGTAGGCCTTTATTGACTAAATTGTAACATGACGACCTATGTGATTTCGGCAGAACTTTTGAACACTTAAGTTCGAGCTAGTGGGCTGACATTCGACACACTCGATCGTTGTGAATCCACCTTTCCGATGAGGTCTCTTCCAAGCCTCTCAGACTTCGTGCGGCCGAGAGGCGACCGTCAAAGCATTCAGTTTCGCTCCAGGAGTAGGCCTTTATTGACTAAATTGTAAAATGACGACCTTTGTGATTTCGGCAGAACTTTTGAACCCTTAGGTTTGAGCTAGTGGGCTGACATTCGACACTCTTGATCATTGTGAATCCTACTTTCAGATGAGGTCACTTCCAAGCCTCTCGGACTTCGTGCGGCCGAGCGCGACCGTAATTGCATTCAGTTTCGCTCCAGGAGTAGGCCTTTATTGACTAAATTGTAACATGACGACCAATGTGATTTCGGCAGAACTTTTGAACCCTTAAGTTTGAGCTAGTGGGCTGACGTTCGACACACTTGATCGTTGTGAAGCCACCTTTCAGATGAGATCTCTTCCAAGCCTCTCGGAGGTCGTGCGGCCGAATCACGAGCATCGAAGCATTCCGTTTCGCTCCAGTCGTAGGCCTTTATTGACTAAATTGTAACATGACGACCTATGTGATTTCGGCAGAACTTTTGAACCCTTAAGTTTGAGCTAGTGGGCTGACGTTCGACACATTCGATCGCTGTTAATCCACCTTTCAGATGAGGTCTCTTCCAAGCCTCTCGGAGGTCGTGCGGCCAAAACACGAGCCGAAGCATTCCGTTTCGCTCCTGTAGTAGGCCTTTATTGACTAAATTGTAACATGACGACCTATGTGATTTCGGCAGAACTTTTGAACCCTTAAGTTTGAGCTAGTGGGCTGACGTTCGACACACTCGATCATTGTGAATCCACCTTTCAGATGAGGTCTCTTCAGAAGCCTCTCGGACTTCGTGCGGCCGATAGGCGACCGTCAAAGCATTCGCTTTCGCTCCAGTAGTAGGACTTTATTGACTAAATTGTAACATGACGACCTATGTGATTTCGGCAGAACTTTTGAACACTTACGTTTGAGCTAGTAGGCTCACATTCGACACACTCGATCGTTGTGAATCCACCTTTCAGATTAGGTCTCTTCGAAGCCTCTCGGACTTCGTTCGGACGAGAGGCGACCTTCAAAGCATTCAGTTTCGCTCCAGGAGTAGGCCTTTATTGACTAAATTGTAACATGACGACCAATGTGATTTCGGCAGAACTTTTGAACCCTTAAGTTTGAGCTAGTGGGCTGACGTTCGACACACTCGATCGTTGTGAATCCTACTTTCAGATGAGGTCACTTCCAAGCCTCTCGGATGTCATGCGGCCGAAACACGAGCGTCGAAGCATTCCGTTTCTCTCCAGTAGTAGGCCTTTATTGACTAAATTGTAACATGACGACCAATGTGATTTCGGCAGAACTTTTGAACCCTTAAGTTTGAGCTAGTGGGCTGACGTTCGACACTCTTGATCGTTGTGAATCCACCTTTCAGATGAGGTCTCTTCCAAGCCTCTCGGAGTTCGTGCGGCCGAAACACGAGTGTCGAAGCATTCCGTTTCGCTCCAGTAGTAGGCCTTTATTGACTAAATTGTAAAATGACGACCTTTGTGATTTCGGCAGAACTTTTGAACCCTTAAGTTTGAGCTAGTGGGCTGACGTTCGAAACACTCGATCGTTCTGTATCCACCTTTCAGATGAGGTCTCTTCCAAGCCTCTCGGACTTCGTGCGTCCCAGCAGCGACTGTCAAAGAATTCAGTTTCGCTCCAGGAGTAGGCCTTTATTGACTAAATTGTAACATGACGACCTATGTGATTTCGGCAGAACTTTTGAACCCTTAAGTTAGAGCTAGTGGGCTGACGTTCGACACACTCGATCGTTGTGAATCCACCTTTCCGATGAGGTCTCTTCCAAGCCTCTCGGACTTCGTGCGGCCGAGAGGCGACCGTCGAAGCATTCCGTTTCTCTCCAGTAGTAGGCCTTTATTGACTAAATTGTAACATGACGACCTATGTGACTTCGGCAGAACGTTTGAACACTTACTGTTTGAGCTAGTAGGCTGACATTCGACACACTCGATCGTTGTGAATCCACCTTTCCGATGAGGTCTCTTCCAAGCCTCTCGGACTTCGTGCTGCCGAGAGGCGACCGTCAAAGCATTCAGTTTCGCTCCAGGAGTAGGCCTTTATTGACTAAATTGTAAAATGACGACCTTTGTGATTTCGGCAGAACTTTTGAACCCTTAAGTTTGAGCTAGTGGGCTGACGTTCGACACACTCGATCGTTGTGAATCCTACGTTCAGATGAGGTCACTTCCAAGCCTCTCGGACTTCGTGCGGCCGAGCGGCGACCGTAATTGCATTCAGTTTCGCTCCAGGAGTAGGACTTTATTGACTAAATTGTAACATGACGACCTATGTGATTTCGGCAGAACTTTTGAACACTTACGTTTGAGCTAGTAGGCTGACATTCGACACACTCGATCGTTGTGAATCCACCTTTCAGATGAGGTCTCTTCCAAGCCTCTCGGACTTCGTGCGGCCGCGCGGCGACCTTCAAAGCATTCAGTTTCGCTCCAGGAGTAGGCCTTTATTGACTAAATTGTAACATGACGACCAATGTGATTTCGGCAGAACTTTTGAACCCTTAAGTTTGAGCTAGTGGGCTGACGTTCGACACACTCGATCATTGTGAATCCTACTTTCAGATGAGGTCACTTCCAAGCCTCTCGGACTTCGTGCGGCCGAGCGGCGACCGTCAAAGCATTCAGTTTCGCTCCAGTAGTAGGAGTTTATTGACTAAATTGTAACATGACGACCTATGTGATTTCGGCAGAACTTTTGAACACTTAAGTTTGAGCTAGTAGATTGACATTTAACACACTCGATTGTTGTGAATCCACCTTTCAGGGGAGGTCTCCCCCATGTCTCTGGACGGTTGTGGGGCCGAGCAGCGACCGTCAAAGCATTAAATTTCGCGCCAGTCGTAGGCCTTTATTGACTAAATTGTAACATGACGACCTATGTGATTTCGGCAGAACTTTTGAACCCTTAAGTTTGAGCTAGTGGGCCGACGTTCGACACACTCGATCGTTGTGAATCCACCTTTCAGATGAGGTCTCTTCCAAGCCTCTCGGAGGTCGTGCGGCCGAAACACAAGCGTCGAAGCATTCCGTTTCGCTCCAGTAGTAGGCCTTTATTGACTAAATTGTAACATGACGACCTATGTGATTTCGGCAGAACTTTTGAACACTTAAGTTCGAGCTAGTGGGCTGACATTCGACACACTCGATCGTTGTGAATCCACCTTTCCGATGAGGTCTCTTCCAAGCCTCTCGGACTTCGTGCGGCCGAGAGGCGACCGTCAAAGCATTCAGTTTCGCTCCAGGAGTAGGCCTTTATTGACTAAATTGTAAAATGACGACCTTTGTGATTTCGGCAGAACTTTTGAACCCTTAAGTTTGAGCTAGTGGGCTGACGTTCGACACTCTTGATCATTGTGAATCCTACTTTCAGATGAGGTCACTTCCAAGCCTCTCGGACTTCGTGCGGCCGAGCGCGACCGTAATTGCATTCAGTTTCGCTCCAGGAGTAGGCCTTTATTGACTAAATTGTAACATGACGACCAATGTGATTTCGGCAGAACTTTTGAACCCTTAAGTTTGAGCTAGTGGGCTGACATTCGACACACTTGATCGTTGTGAAGCCACCTTTCAGATGAGGTCTCTTCCAAGCCTCTCGGAGGTCGTGCGGCCGAATCACGAGCATCGAAGCATTCCGTTTCGCTCCAGTCGTAGGCCTTTATTGACTAAATTGTAACATGACGACCTATGTGATTTCGGCAGAACTTTTTAACCCTTAAGTTTGAGCTAGTGGGCTGACGTTCGACACATTCGATCGCTGTTAATCCACCTTTCAGATGAGGTCTCTTCCAAGCCTCTCGGAGGTCGTGCGGCCAAAACACGAGCCGAAGCATTCCGTTTCGCTCCTGTAGTAGGCCTTTATTGACTAAATTGTAACATGACGACCTATGTGATTTCGGCAGAACTTTTGAACCCTTAAGTTTGAGCTAGTGGGCTGACGTTCGACACACTCGATCATTGTGAATCCACCTTTCAGATGAGGTCTCTTCCAAGCCTCTCGGACTTCGTGCGGCCGATAGGCGACCGTCAAAGCATTCGCTTTCGCTCCAGTAGTAGGACTTTATTGACTAAATTGTAACATGACGACCTATGTGATTTCGGCAGAACTTTTGAACACTTACGTTTGAGCTAGTAGGCTCACATTCGACACACTCGATCGTTGTGAATCCACCTTTCAGATTAGGTCTCTTCCAAGCCTCTCGGACTTCGTTCGGACGAGAGGCGACCGTCAAAGCATTCAGTTTCGCTCCAGGAGTAGGCCTTTATTGACTAAATTGTAACATGACGACCAATGTGATTTCGGCAGAACTTTTGAACCCTTAAGTTTGAGCTAGTGGGCTGACGTTCGACACACTCGATCGTTGTGAATCCTACTTTCAGATGAGGTCACTTCCAAGCCTCTCGGATGTCATGCGGCCGAAACACGAGCGTCGAAGCATTCCGTTTCTCTCCAGTAGTAGGCCTTTATTGACTAAATTGTAACATGACGACCAATGTGATTTCGGCAGAACTTTTGAACCCTTAAGTTTGAGCTAGTGGGCTGACGTTCGACACTCTTGATCGTTGTGAATCCACCTTTCAGATGAGGTCTCTTCCAAGCCTCTCGGAGTTCGTGCGGCCGAAACACGAGCGTCGAAGCATTCCGTTTCGCTCCAGTAGTAGGCCTTTATTGACTAAATTGTAAAATGACGACCTTTGTGATTTCGGCAGAACTTTTGAACCCTTAAGTTTGAGCTAGTGGGCTGACGTTCGAAACACTCGATCGTTCTGTATCCACCTTTCAGATGAGGTCTCTTCCAAGCCTCTCGGACTTCGTGCGTCCCAGCAGCGACTGTCAAAGAATTCAGTTTCGCTCCAGGAGTAGGCCTTTATTGACTAAATTGTAACATGACGACCTATGTGATTTCGGCAGAACTTTTGAACCCTTAAGTTAGAGCTAGTGGGCTGACGTTCGACACACTCGATCGTTGTGAATCCACCTTTCAGATGAGGTCTCTTCCAAGCCTCTCGGACTTCGTGCGGCCGAGAGGCGACCGTCGAAGCATTCCGTTTCTCTCCAGTAGTAGGCCTTTATTGACTAAATTGTAACATGACGACCTATGTGACTTCGGCAGAACTTTTGAACACTTAGTGTTTGAGCTAGTAGGCTGACATTCGACACACTCGATCGTTGTGAATCCACCTTTCCGATGAGGTCTCTTCCAAGCCTCTCGGACTTCGTGCGGCCGAGAGGCGACCGTCAAAGCATTCAGTTTCGCTCCAGGAGTAGGCCTTTATTGACTAAATTGTAAAATGACGACCTTTGTGATTTCGGCAGAACTTTTGAACCCTTACGTTTGAGCTAGTGGGCTGACGTTCGACACACTCGATCGTTGTGAATCCTACGTTCAGATGAGGTCACTTCCAAGCCTCTCGGACTTCGTGCGGCCGAGCGGCGACCGTAATTGCATTCAGTTTCGCTCCAGGAGTAGGACTTTATTGACTAAATTGTAACATGACGACCTATGTGATTTCGGCAGAACTTTTGAACACTTACGTTTGAGCTAGTAGGCTGACATTCGACACACTCGATCGTTGTGAATCCACCTTTCAGATGAGGTCTCTTCCAAGCCTCTCGGACTTCGTGCGGCCGCGCGGCGACCTTCAAAGCATTCAGTTTCGCTCCAGGAGTAGGCCTTTATTGACTAAATTGTAACATGACGACCAATGTGATTTCGGCAGAACTTTTGAACCCTTAAGTTTGAGCTAGTGGGCTGACGTTCGACACACTTGATCGTTGTGAAGCCACTTTTCAGATGAGGTCTCTTCCAAGCCTCTCGGAGGTCGTGCGGCCGAATCACGAGCATCGAAGCATTCCGTTTCGCTCCAGTCGTAGGCCTTTATTGACTAAATTGTAACATGACGACCTATGTGATTTCGGCAGAACTTTTGAACCCTTAAGTTTGAGCTAGTGGGCTGACGTTCGACACATTCGATCGCTGTTAATCCACCTTTCAGATGAGGTCTCTTCCAAGCCTCTCGGAGGTCGTGCGGCCAAAACACGACCCGAAGCATTCCGTTTCGCTCCAGTAGTAGGCCTTTATTGACTAAATTGTAACATGACGACCTATGTGATTTCGGCAGAACTTTTGAACCCTTAAGTTAGAGCTAGTGGGCTGACATTCGACACACTCAATCGTTGTGAATCCACCTTTCAGATGAGGTCTCTTCCAAGCCTCTCGGACTTCGTGCGGCCGAGAGGCGACCGTCGAAGCATTCCGTTTCTCTCCAGTAGTAGGTCTTTATTGACTAAATTGTAACATGACGACCTATGTGACTTCGGCAGAACTTTTGAACACTTAAGTTTGAGCTAGTAGGCTGAGATTCGACACACTCGATCGTTGTGAATCCACCTTTCCGATGAGGTCTCTTCCAAGCCTCTCGGACTTCGTGCGGCCGAGAGGCGACCGTCAAAGCATTCAGTTTCGCTCCAGGAGTAGGCATTTATTGACTAAATTGTAAAATGACGACCTTTGTCATTTCGGCAGAACTTTTGAACCCTTAAGTTTGAGCTAGTGGGCTGACGTTCGACACACTCGATCGTTGTGAATCCTACTTTCAGATGAGGTCACTTCCAAGCCTCTCGGACTTCGTGCGGCCGAGCGGCGACCGTAATTGCATTCCGTTTCGCTCCAGGAGTAGGCCTTTATTGACAAAATTGTAACATGACGACCTATGTGATTTCGGCAGAACTTTCGAACCCTTAAGTTTGAGCTAGTAGGCTGACATTCGACACACTCGATCGTTGTGAATCCACCTTTCAGATGAGGTCACTTCCAAGCCTCTCGGATGTCATGCGGCCGAAACACGAGCGTCGAAGCATTCCGTTTCTCTCCAGTAGTAGGCCTTTATTGACTAAATTGTAACATGACGACCAATGTGATTTCGGCAGAACTTTTGAACCCTTAAGTTTGAGCTAGTGGGCTGACGTTCGACACACTTGATCGTTGTGAATCCACCTTTCAGATGAGGTCTCTTCCAAGCCTCTCGGAGTTCGTGCGGCCGAAACACGAGCGTCGAAGCATTCCGTTTCGCTCCAGTAGTAGGCCTTTATTGACTAAATTGTAAAATGACGACCTTTGTGATTTCGGCAGAACTTTTGAACCCTTACGTTTGAGCTAGTGGGCTGACGTTCGACACACTCGATCATTGTGAATCCACCTTTCAGATGAGGTCTCTTCCAAGCCTCTCGGACTTCGTTCGGACGAGAAGCGACCGTCAAAGCATTCAGTTTCGCTCCAGGAGTAGGCCTTTATTGACTAAATTGTAACATGACGACCAATGTGATTTCGGCAGAACTTTTGAACCCTTAAGTTTGAGCTAGTGGGCTGACGTTCGACACACTCGATCGTTGTGAATCCTACTTTCAGATGAGGTCACTTCCAAGCCTCTCGGATGTCATGCGGCCGAAACACGAGCGTCGAAGCATTCCGTTTCTCTCCAGTAGTAGGCCTTTATTGACTAAATTGTAACATGACGACCAATGTGATTTCGGCAGAACTTTTGAACCCTTAAGTTTGAGCTAGTGGGCTGACGTTCGACACTCTTGATCGTTGTGAATCCACCTTTCAGATGAGGTCTCTTCCAAGCCTCTCGGAGTTCGTGCGGCCGAAACACGAGCGTCGAAGCATTCCGTTTCGCTCCAGTAGTAGGCCTTTATTGACTAAATTGTAAAATGACGACCTTTGTGATTTCGGCAGAACTTTTGAACCCTTAAGTTTGAGCTAGTGGGCTGACGTTCGAAACACTCGATCGTTCTGTATCCACCTTTCAGATGAGGTCTCTTCCAAGCCTCTCGGACTTCGTGCGTCCCAGCAGCGACTGTCAAAGAATTCAGTTTCGCTCCAGGAGTAGGCCTTTATTGACTAAATTGTAACATGACGACCTATGTGATTTCGGCAGAACTTTTGAACCCTTAAGTTAGAGCTAGTGGGCTGACGTTCGACACACTCGATCGTTGTGAATCCACCTTTCAGATGAGGTCTCTTCCAAGCCTCTCGGACTTCGTGCGGCCGAGAGGCGACCGTCGAAGCATTCCGTTTCTCTCCAGTAGTAGGCCTTTATTGACTAAATTGTAACATGACGACCTATGTGACTTCGGCAGAACTTTTGAACACTTAGTGTTTGAGCTAGTAGGCTGACATTCGACACACTCGATCGTTGTGAATCCACCTTTCCGATGAGGTCTCTTCCAAGCCTCTCGGACTTCGTGCGGCCGAGAGGCGACCGTCAAAGCATTCAGTTTCGCTCCAGGAGTAGGCCTTTATTGACTAAATTGTAAAATGACGACCTTTGTGATTTCGGCAGAACTTTTGAACCCTTAAGTTTGAGCTAGTGGGCTGACGTTCGACACACTCGATCGTTGTGAATCCTACGTTCAGATGAGGTCACTTCCAAGCCTCTCGGACTTCGTGCGGCCGAGCGGCGACCGTAATTGCATTCAGTTTCGCTCCAGGAGTAGGACTTTATTGACTAAATTGTAACATGACGACCTATGTGATTTCGGCAGAACTTTTGAACACTTACGTTTGAGCTAGTAGGCTGACATTCGACACACTCGATCGTTGTGAATCCACCTTTCAGATGAGGTCTCTTCCAAGCCTCTCGGACTTCGTGCGGCCGCGCGGCGACCTTCAAAGCATTCAGTTTCGCTCAGGAGTAGGCCTTTATTGACTAAATTGTAACATGACGACCAATGTGATTTCGGCAGAACTTTTGAACCCTTAAGTTTGAGCTAGTGGGCTGACGTTCGACACACTTGATCGTTGTGAAGCCACTTTTCAGATGAGGTCTCTTCCAAGCCTCTCGGAGGTCGTGCGGCCGAATCACGAGCATCGAAGCATTCCGTTTCGCTCCAGTCGTAGGCCTTTATTGACTAAATTGTAACATGACGACCTATGTGATTTCGGCAGAACTTTTGAACCCTTAAGTTTGAGCTAGTGGGCTGACGTTCGACACATTCGATCGCTGTTAATCCACCTTTCAGATGAGGTCTCTTCCAAGCCTCTCGGAGGTCGTGCGGCCAAAACACGAGCCGAAGCATTCCGTTTCGCTCCAGTAGTAGGCCTTTATTGACTAAATTGTAACATGACGACCTATGTGATTTCGGCAGAACTTTTGAACCCTTAAGTTAGAGCTAGTGGGCTGACATTCGACACACTCGATCGTTGTGAATCCACCTTTCAGATGAGGTCTCTTCCAAGCCTCTCGGACTTCGTGCGGCCGAGAGGCGACCGTCGAAGCATTCCGTTTCTCTCCAGTAGTAGGTCTTTATTGACTAAATTGTAACATGACGACCTATGTGACTTCGGCAGAACTTTTGAACACTTAAGTTTGAGCTAGTAGGCTGAGATTCGACACACTCGATCGTTGTGAATCCACCTTTCCGATGAGGTCTCTTCCAAGCCTCTCGGACTTCGTGCGGCCGAGAGGCGACCGTCAAAGCATTCAGTTTCGCTCCAGGAGTAGGCATTTATTGACTAAATTGTAAAATGACGACCTTTGTCATTTCGGCAGAACTTTTGAACCCTTAAGTTTGAGCTAGTGGGCTGACGTTCGACACACTCGATCGTTGTGAATCCTACTTTCAGATGAGGTCACTTCCAAGCCTCTCGGACTTCGTGCGGCCGAGCGGCGACCGTAATTGCATTCCGTTTCGCTCCAGGAGTAGGCCTTTATTGACAAAATTGTAACATGACGACCTATGTGATTTCGGCAGAACTTTCGAACCCTTAAGTTTGAGCTAGTAGGCTGACATTCGACACACTCGATCGTTGTGAATCCACCTTTCAGATGAGGTCACTTCCAAGCCTCTCGGATGTCATGAGGCCGAAACACGAGCGTCGAAGCATTCCGTTTCTCTCCAGTAGTAGGCCTTTATTGACTAAATTGTAACATGACGACCAATGTGATTTCGGCAGAACTTTTGAACCCTTAAGTTTGAGCTAGTGGGCTGACGTTCGACACTCTTGATCGTTGTGAATCCACCTTTCAGATGAGGTCTCTTCCAAGCCTCTCGGAGTTCGTGCGGCCGAAACACGAGCGTCGAAGCATTCCGTTTCGCTCCAGTAGTAGGCCTTTATTGACTAAATTGTAAAATGACGACCTTTGTGATTTCGGCAGAACTTTTGAACCCTTAAGTTTGAGCTAGTGGGTTGACGTTCGAAACACTCGATCGTTCTGTATCCACCTTTCAGATGAGGTCTCTTCCAAGCCTCTCGGACTTCGTGCGTCCCAGCAGCGACTGTCAAAGAATTCAGTTTCGCTCCAGGAGTAGGCCTTTATTGACTAAATTGTAACATGACGACCTATGTGATTTCGGCAGAACTTTTGAACCCTTAAGTTAGAGCTAGTGGGCTGACGTTCGACACACTCGATCGTTGTGAATCCACCTTTCAGATGAGGTCTCTTCCAAGCCTCTCGGACTTCCTGCGGCCGAGAGGCGACCGTCGAAGCATTCCGTTTCTCTCCAGTAGTAGGCCTTTATTGACTAAATTGTAACATGACGACCTATGTGACATCGGCAGAACTTTTGAACACTTAGTGTTTGAGCTAGTAGGCTGACATTCGACACACTCGATCGTTGTGAATCCACCTTTCCGATGAGGTCTCTTCCAAGCCTCTCGGACTTCGTGCGGCCGAGAGGCGACCGTCAAAGCATTCAGTTTCGCTCCAGGAGTAGGACTTTATTGACTAAATTGTAACATGACGACCTATGTGATTTCGGCAGAACTTTTGAACACTTACGTTTGAGCTAGTAGGCTGACATTCGACACACTCGATCGTTGTGAATCCACCTTTCAGATGAGGTCTCTTCCAAGCCTCTCGGACTTCGTGCGGCCGAGCGGCGACCTTCAAAGCATTCAGTTTCGCTCCAGGAGTAGGCCTTTATTGACTAAATTGTAACATGACGACCAATGTGATTTCGGCAGAACTTTTGAACCCTTAAGTTTGAGCTAGTGGGCTGACGTTCGACACACTCGATCGTTGTGAATCCTACTTTCAGATGAGGTCACTTCCAAGCCTCTCGGATGTCATGCGGCCGAAACACGAGCGTCGAAGCATTCCGTTTCTCTCCAGTAGTAGGCCTTTATTGACTAAATTGTAACATGACGACCAATGTGATTTCGGCAGAACTTTTGAACCCTTAAGTTTGAGCTAGTGGGCTGACGTTCGACACTCTTGATCGTTGTGAATCCACCTTTCAGATGAGGTCTCTTCCAAGCCTCTCGGAGTTCGTGCGGCCGAAACACGAGCGTCGAAGCATTCCGTTTCGCTCCAGTAGTAGGCCTTTATTGACTAAATTGTAAAATGACGACCTTTGTGATTTCGGCAGAACTTTTGAACCCTTAAGTTTGAGCTAGTGGGCTGACGTTCGAAACACTCGATCGTTCTGTATCCACCTTTCAGATGAGGTCTCTTCCAAGCCTCTCGGACTTCGTGCGTCCCAGCAGCGACTGTCAAAGAATTCAGTTTCGCTCCAGGAGTAGGCCTTTATTGACTAAATTGTAACATGACGACCTATGTGATTTCGGCAGAACTTTTGAACCCTTAAGTTAGAGCTAGTGGGCTGACGTTCGACACACTCGATCGTTGTGAATCCACCTTTCAGATGAGGTCTCTTCTAAGCCTCTCGGACTTCGTGCGGCCGAGAGGCGACCGTCGAAGCATTCCGTTTCTCTCCAGTAGTAGGCCTTTATTGACTAAATTGTAACATGACGACCTATGTGACTTCGGCAGAACTTTTGAACACTTAGTGTTTGAGCTAGTAGGCTGACATTCGACACACTCGATCGTTGTGAATCCACCTTTCCGATGAGGTCTCTTCCAAGCCTCTCGGACTTCGTGCGGCCGAGAGGCGACCGTCAAAGCATTCAGTTTCGCTCCAGGAGTAGGCCTTTATTGACTAAATTGTAAAATGACGACCTTTGTGATTTCGGCAGAACTTTTGAACCCTTAAGTTTGAGCTAGTGGGCTGACGTTCGACACACTCGATCGTTGTGAATCCTACGTTCAGATGAGGTCACTTCCAAGCCTCTCGGACTTCGTGCGGCCGAGCGGCGACCGTAATTGCATTCAGTTTCGCTCCAGGAGTAGGACTTTATTGACTAAATTGTAACATGACGACCTATGTGATTTCGGCAGAACTTTTGAACACTTACGTTTGAGCTAGTAGGCTGACATTCGACACACTCGATCGTTGTGAATCCACCTTTCAGATGAGGTCTCTTCCAAGCCTCTCGGACTTCGTGCGGCCGAGCGGCGACCTTCAAAGCATTCAGTTTCGCTCCAGGAGTAGGCCTTTATTGACTAAATTGTAACATGACGACCAATGTGATTTCGGCAGAACTTTTGAACCCTTAAGTTTGAGCTAGTGGGCTGACGTTCGACACACTTGATCGTTGTGAAGCCACTTTTCAGATGAGGTCTCTTCCAAGCCTCTCGGAGGTCGTGCGGCCGAATCACGAGCATCGAAGCATTCCGTTTCGCTCCAGTCGTAGGCCTTTATTGACTAAATTGTAACATGACGACCTATGTGATTTCGGCAGAACTTTTGAACCCTTAAGTTTGAGCTAGTGGGCTGACGTTCGACACATTCGATCGCTGTTAATCCACCTTTCAGATGAGGTCTCTTCCAAGCCTCTCGGAGGTCGTGCGGCCGAATCACGAGCATCGAAGCATTCCGTTTCGCTCCAGTCGTAGGCCTTTATTGACTAAATTGTAACATGACGACCTATGTGATTTCGGCAGAACTTTTGAACCCTTAAATTTGAGCTAGTGGGCTGACGTTCGACACATTCGATCGCTGTTAATCCACCTTTCAGATGAGGTCTCTTCCAAGCCTCTCGGAGGTCGTGCGGCCAAAACACGAGCCGAAGCATTCCGTTTCGCTCCAGTAGTAGGCCTTTATTGACTAAATTGTAACATGACGACCTATGTGATTTCGGCAGAACTTTTGAACCCTTAAGTTAGAGCTAGTGGGCTGACATTCGACACACTCGATCGTTGTGAATCCACCTTTCAGATGAGGTCTCTTCCAAGCCTCTCGGAGGTCGTGCGGCCAAAACACGAGCGTCGAAGCATTCCGTTTCGCTCCAGTAGTAGGCCTTTATTGACTAAATTGTAACATGATGACCAATGTGATTTCGGCAGAACTTTTGAACACTTACGTTTGAGCTAGTAGGCTGACATACGACACACTCGATCGTTGTGAATCCACCTTTCAGATGAGGTGTCTTCCAAGCCTCTCCGACTTCGTGCGGCCGAGAGGCGACCGTCAAAGCATTCAGTTTCGCTTCAGTAGTAGGACTTTATTGACTAAATTGTAACATGACGACCGATGTGATTTCGGCAGAAGTTTTGAACACTTTAGTTTGAGCTAGTGGGCTGACATTCGACACACTCGATCGTTGTGAATCCACCTTTCAGATGAGGTCTCTTCCAAGCCTCTCGGACTTCGTGCGGCCGAGCGGCGACCTTCAAAGCATTCAGTTTCGCTCCAGGAGTAGGCCTTTATTGACTTAATTGTAACATGACGACCAATGTGATTTCGGCAGAACTTTTGAACCCTTAAGTTTGAGCTAGTGGGCTGACGTTCGACACACTCGATCATTGTGAATCCTACTTTCAGATGAGGTCACTTCCAAGCCTCTCGGACTTCGTGCGGCCGAGCGGCGACCGTAATTGCATTCCGTTTCGCTCCAGGAGTAGGCCTTTATTGACTAAATTGTAAAATGACGACCTTTGTGATTTCGGCAGAACTTTTGAACCCTTAAGTTTGAGCTAGTAGGCTGACATTCGACACACTCGATCGTTTTGAATCCACCTTTCAGATGAGGTCACTTCCAAGCCTCTCGGATGTCATGCGGCCGAAACACGAGCGTCGAAGCATTCCGTTTCTCTCCAGTAGTAGGCCTTTATTGACTAAATTGTAACATGACGACCAATGTGATTTCGGCAGAACTTTTGAACCCTTAAGTTTGAGCTAGTGGGCTGACGTTCGACACTCTTGATCGTTGTGAATCCACCTTTCAGATGAGGTCTCTTCCAAGCCTTTCGGAGTTCGTGCGGCCGAAACACGAGCGTCGAAGCATTCCGTTTCGCTCCAGTAGTAGGCCTTTATTGACTAAATTGTAAAATGACGACCTTTGTGATTTCGGCAGAACTTTTGAACCCTTAAGTTTGAGCTAGTGGGCTGACGTTCGACACACTCGATCATTGTGAATCCACCTTTCAGATGAGGTCTCTTCCAAGCCTCTCGGACTTCGTTCGGACGAGAGGCGACCGTCAAAGCATTCAGTTTCGCTCCAGGAGTAGGCCTTTATTGACTAAATTGTAACATGACGACCAATGTGATTTCGGCAGAACTTTTGAACCCTTAAGTTTGAGCTAGTGGGCTGACGTTCGACACACTCGATCGTTGTGAATCCTACTTTCAGATGAGGTCACTTCCAAGCCTCTCGGATGTCATGCGGCCGAAACACGAGCGTCGAAGCATTCCGTTTCTCTCCAGTAGTAGGCCTTTATTGACTAAATTGTAACATGACGACCAATGTGATTTCGGCAGAACTTTTGAACCCTTAAGTTTGAGCTAGTGGGCTGACGTTCGACACTCTTGATCGTTGTGAATCCACCTTTCAGATGAGGTCTCTTCCAAGCCTCTCGGAGTTCGTGCGGCCGAAACACGAGCGTCGAAGCATTCCGTTTCGCTCCAGTAGTAGGCCTTTATTGACTAAATTGTAAAATGACGACCTTTGTGATTTCGGCAGAACTTTTGAACCCTTAAGTTTGAGCTAGTGGGCTGACGTTCGAAACACTCGATCGTTCTGTATCCACCTTTCAGATGAGGTCTCTTCCAAGCCTCTCGGACTTCGTGCGTCCCAGCAGCGACTGTCAAAGAATTCAGTTTCGCTCCAGGAGTAGGCCTTTATTGACTAAATTGTAACATGACGACCTATGTGATTTCGGCAGAACTTTTGAACCCTTAAGTTAGAGCTAGTGGGCTGACATTCGACACACTCGATCGTTGTGAATCCACCTTTCAGATGAGGTCTCTTCCAAGCCTCTCAGACTTCGTGCGGCCGAGAGGCGACCGTCGAAGCATTCCGTTTCTCTCCAGTATAGGCCTTTATTGACTAAATTGTAACATGACGACCTATGTGACTTCGGCAGAACTTTTGAACACTTAGTGTTTGAGCTAGTAGGCTGACATTCGACACACTCGATCGTTGTGAATCCACCTTTCCGATGAGGTCTCTTCCAAGCCTCTCGGACTTCGTGCGGCCGAGAGGCGACCGTCAAAGCATTCAGTTTCGCTCCAGGAGTAGGCCTTTATTGACTAAATTGTAAAATGACGACCTTTGTGATTTCGGCAGAACTTTTGAACCCTTAAGTTTGAGCTAGTGGGCTGACGTTCGACACACTCGATCGTTGTGAATCCTACGTTCAGATGAGGTCACTTCCAAGCCTCTCGGACTTCGTGCGGCCGAGCGGCGACCGTAATTGCATTCAGTTTCGCTCCAGGAGTAGGACTTTATTGACTAAATTGTAACATGACGACCTATGTGATTTCGGCAGAACTTTTGAACACTTACGTTTGAGCTAGTAGGCTGACATTCGACACACTCGATCGTTGTGAATCCACCTTTCAGATGAGGTCTCTTCCAAGCCTCTCGGACTTCGTGCGGCCGCGCGGCGACCTTCAAAGCATTCAGTTTCGCTCCAGGAGTAGGCCTTTATTGACTAAATTGTAACATGACGACCAATGTGATTTCGGCAGAACTTTTGAACCCTTAAGTTTGAGCTAGTGGGCTGACGTTCGACACACTTGATCGTTGTGAAGCCACTTTTCAGATGAGGTCTCTTCCAAGCCTCTCGGAGGTCGTGCGGCCGAATCACGAGCATCGAAGCATTCCGTTTCGCTCCAGTCGTAGGCCTTTATTGACTAAATTGTAACATGACGACCTATGTGATTTCGGCAGAACTTTTGAACCCTTAAGTTTGAGCTAGTGGGCTGACGTTCGACACATTCGATCGCTGTTAATCCACCTTTCAGATGAGGTCTCTTCCAAGCCTCTCGGAGGTCGTGCGGCCAAAACACGAGCCGAAGCATTCCGTTTCGCTCCAGTAGTAGGCCTTTATTGACTAAATTGTAACATGACGACCTATGTGATTTCGGCAGAACTTTTGAACCCTTAAGTTAGAGCTAGTGGGCTGACATTTGACACACTCGATCGATGTGAATCCACCTTTCAGATGAGGTCTCTTCCAAGCCTCTCGGACTTCGTGCGGCCGAGAGGCGACCGTCGAAGCATTCCGTTTCTCTCCAGTAGTAGGTCTTTATTGACTAAATTGTAACATGACGACCAATGTGACTTCGGCAGAACTTTTGAACACTTAAGTTTGAGCTAGTAGGCTGAGATTCGACACACTCGATCGTTGTGAATCCACCTTTCCGATGAGGTCTCTTCCAAGCCTCTCGGACTTCGTGCGGCCGAGAGGCGACCGTCAAAGCATTCAGTTTCGCTCCAGGAGTAGGCATTTATTGACTAAATTGTAAAATGACGACCTTTGTCATTTCGGCAGAACTTTTGAACCCTTAAGTTTGAGCTAGTGGGCTGACGTTCGACACACTCGATCGTTGTGAATCCTACTTTCAGATGAGGTCACTTCCAAGCCTCTCGGACTTCGTGCGGCCGAGCGGCGACCGTAATTGCATTCCGTTTCGCTCCAGGAGTAGGCCTTTATTGACAAAATTGTAACATGACGACCTATGTGATTTCGGCAGAACTTTCGAACCCTTAAGTTTGAGCTAGTAGGCTGACATTCGACACACTCGATCGTTGTGAATCCACCTTTCAGATGAGGTCACTTCCAAGCCTCTCGGATGTCATGCGGCCGAAACACGAGCGTCGAAGCATTCCGTTTCTCTCCAGTAGTAGGCCTTTATTGACTAAATTGTAACATGACGACCAATGTGATTTCGGCAGAACTTTTGAACCCTTAAGTTTGAGCTAGTGGGCTGACGTTCGACACTCTTGATCGTTGTGAATCCACCTTTCAGATGAGGTCTCTTCCAAGCCTCTCGGAGTTCGTGCGGCCGAAACACGAGCGTCGAAGCATTCCGTTTCGCTCCAGTAGTAGGCCTTTATTGACTAAATTGTAAAATGACGACCTTTGTGATTTCGGCAGAACTTTTGAACCCTTAAGTTTGAGCTAGTGGGTTGACGTTCGAAACACTCGATCGTTCTGTATCCACCTTTCAGATGAGGTCTCTTCCAAGCCTCTCGGACTTCGTGCGTCCCAGCAGCGACTGTCAAAGAATTCAGTTTCGCTCCAGGAGTAGGCCTTTATTGACTAAATTGTAACATGACGACCTATGTGATTTCGGCAGAACTTTTGAACCCTTAAGTTAGAGCTAGTGGGCTGACGTTCGACACACTCGATCGTTGTGAATCCACCTTTCAGATGAGGTCTCTTCCAAGCCTCTCGGACGTCCTGCGGCCGAGAGGCGACCGTCGAAGCATTCCGTTTCTCTCCAGTAGTAGGCCTTTATTGACTAAATTGTAACATGACGACCTATGTGACTTCGGCAGAACTTTTGAACACTTAGTGTTTGAGCTAGTAGGCTGACATTCGACACACTCGATCGTTGTGAATCCACCTTTCCGATGAGGTCTCTTCCAAGCCTCTCGGACTTCGTGCGGCCGAGAGGCGACCGTCAAAGCATTCAGTTTCGCTCCAGGAGTAGGACTTTATTGACTAAATTGTAACATGACGACCTATGTGATTTCGGCAGAACTTTTGAACACTTACGTTTGAGCTAGTAGGCTGACATTCGACACACTCGATCGTTGTGAATCCACCTTTCAGATGAGGTCTCTTCCAAGCCTCTCGGACTTCGTGCGGCCGAGCGGCGACCTTCAAAGCATTCAGTTTCGCTCCAGGAGTAGGCCTTTATTGACTAAATTGTAACATGACGACCAATGTGATTTCGGCAGAACTTTTGAACCCTTAAGTTTGAGCTAGTGGGCTGACGTTCGACACACTCGATCGTTGTGAATCCTACTTTCAGATGAGGTCACTTCCAAGCCTCTCGGATGTCATGCGGCCGAAACACGAGCGTCGAAGCATTCCGTTTCTCTCCAGTAGTAGGCCTTTATTGACTAAATTGTAACATGACGACCAATGTGATTTCGGCAGAACTTTTGAACCCTTAAGTTTGAGCTAGTGGGCTGACGTTCGACACTCTTGATCGTTGTGAATCCACCTTTCAGATGAGGTCTCTTCCAAGCCTCTCGGAGTTCGTGCGGCCGAAACACGAGCGTCGAAGCATTCCGTTTCGCTCCAGTAGTAGGCCTTTATTGACTAAATTGTAAAATGACGACCTTTGTGATTTCGGCAGAACTTTTGAACCCTTAAGTTTGAGCTAGTGGGCTGACGTTCGAAACACTCGATCGTTCTGTATCCACCTTTCAGATGAGGTCTCTTCCAAGCCTCTCGGACTTCGTGCGTCCCAGCAGCGACTGTCAAAGAATTCAGTTTCGCTCCAGGAGTAGGCCTTTATTGACTAAATTGTAACATGACGACCTATGTGATTTCGGCAGAACTTTTGAACCCTTAAGTTAGAGCTAGTGGGCTGACGTTCGACACACTCGATCGTTGTGAATCCACCTTTCAGATGAGGTCTCTTCTAAGCCTCTCGGACTTCGTGCGGCCGAGAGGCGACCGTCGAAGCATTCCGTTTCTCTCCAGTAGTAGGCCTTTATTGACTAAATTGTAACATGACGACCTATGTGACTTCGGCAGAACTTTTGAACACTTAGTGTTTGAGCTAGTAGGCTGACATTCGACACACTCGATCGTTGTGAATCCACCTTTCCGATGAGGTCTCTTCCAAGCCTCTCGGACTTCGTGCGGCCGAGAGGCGACCGTCAAAGCATTCAGTTTCGCTCCAGGAGTAGGCCTTTATTGACTAAATTGTAAAATGACGACCTTTGTGATTTCGGCAGAACTTTTGAACCCTTAAGTTTGAGCTAGTGGGCTGACGTTCGACACACTCGATCGTTGTGAATCCTACGTTCAGATGAGGTCACTTCCAAGCCTCTCGGACTTCGTGCGGCCGAGCGGCGACCGTAATTGCATTCAGTTTCGCTCCAGGAGTAGGACTTTATTGACTAAATTGTAACATGACGACCTATGTGATTTCGGCAGAACTTTTGAACACTTACGTTTGAGCTAGTAGGCTGACATTCGACACACTCGATCGTTGTGAATCCACCTTTCAGATGAGGTCTCTTCCAAGCCTCTCGGACTTCGTGCGGCCGAGCGGCGACCTTCAAAGCATTCAGTTTCGCTCCAGGAGTAGGCCTTTATTGACTAAATTGTAACATGACGACCAATGTGATTTCGGCAGAACTTTTGAACCCTTAAGTTTGAGCTAGTGGGCTGACGTTCGACACACTTGATCGTTGTGAAGCCACTTTTCAGATGAGGTCTCTTCCAAGCCTCTCGGAGGTCGTGCGGCCGAATCACGAGCATCGAAGCATTCCGTTTCGCTCCAGTCGTAGGCCTTTATTGACTAAATTGTAACATGACGACCTATGTGATTTCGGCAGAACTTTTGAACACTTAAGTTCGAGCTAGTAGGCTGACATTCGACACACTCGATCGTTGTGAATCCACCTTTCAGATGAGGTCTCTTCCAAGCCTCTCGGACTTCGTGCGGCCGAGAGGCGACCGTCAAAGCATTCGCTTTCGCTCCAGTAGTAGGACTTTATTGACTAAATTGTAACATGACGACCTATGTGATTTCGGCAGAACTTTTGAACACTTACGTTTCAGCTAGTAGGCTGACGTTCGTCACACTCGATCGATGTGAATCCACCTTACAGATGAGGTCTCTTCCAAGCCTCTCGGACTTCGTGCGGACGAGAGGCGACCGTCAAAGCATTCAGTTTCGCTCCAGGAGTAGGACTTTATTGACTAAATTGTAACATGACGACCTATGTGATTTCGGCAGAACTTTTGAACACTTACGTTTGAGCTAGTAGGCTGACATTCGACACACTCGATCGTTGTGAATCCACCTTTCAGATGAGGTCTCTTCCAAGCCTCTCGGACTTCGTGCGGCCGAGCGGCGACCTTCAAAGCATTCAGTTTCGCTCCAGGAGTAGGCCTTTATTGACTAAATTGTAACATGACGACCAATGTGATTTCGGCAGAACTTTTGAACCCTTAAGTTTGAGCTAGTGGGCTGACGTTCGACACTCTTGATCGTTGTGAATCCACCTTTCAGATGAGGTCTCTTCCAAGCCTCTCGGAGGTCGTGCGGCCGAAACACGAGCGTCGAAGCATTCCGTTTCGCTCCAGTAGTAGGCCTTTATTGACTAAATTGTAAAATGACGACCTTTGTGATTTCGGCAGAACTTTTGAACCCTTAAGTTTGAGCTAGTGGGTTGACGTTCGAAACACTCGATCGTTCTGTATCCACCTTTCAGATGAGGTCTCTTCCAAGCCTCTCGGACTTCGTGCGTCCCAGCAGCGACTGTCAAAGAATTCAGTTTCGCTCCAGGAGTAGGCCTTTATTGACTAAATTGTAACATGACGACCTATGTGATTTCGGCAGAACTTTTGAACCCTTAAGTTAGAGCTAGTGGGCTGACGTTCGACACACTCGATCGTTGTGAATCCACCTTTCAGATGAGGTCTCTTCCAAGCCTCTCGGACGTCCTGCGGCCGAGAGGCGACCGTCGAAGCATTCCGTTTCTCTCCAGTAGTAGGCCTTTATTGACTAAATTGTAACATGACGACCTATGTGACTTCGGCAGAACTTTTGAACACTTAGTGTTTGAGCTAGTAGGCTGACATTCGACACACTCGATCGTTGTGAATCCACCTTTCCGATGAGGTCTCTTCCAAGCCTCTCGGACTTCGTGCGGCCGAGAGGCGACCGTCAAAGCATTCAGTTTCGCTCCAGGAGTAGGACTTTATTGACTAAATTGTAACATGACGACCTATGTGATTTCGGCAGAACTTTTGAACACTTACGTTTGAGCTAGTAGGCTGACATTCGACACACTCGATCGTTGTGAATCCACCTTTCAGATGAGGTCTCTTCCAAGCCTCTCGGACTTCGTGCGGCCGAGCGGCGACCTTCAAAGCATTCAGTTTCGCTCCAGGAGTAGGCCTTTATTGACTAAATTGTAACATGACGACCAATGTGATTTCGGCAGAACTTTTGAACCCTTAAGTTTGAGCTAGTGGGCTGACGTTCGACACACTCGATCGTTGTGAATCCTACTTTCAGATGAGGTCACTTCCAAGCCTCTCGGATGTCATGCGGCCGAAACACGAGCGTCGAAGCATTCCGTTTCTCTCCAGTAGTAGGCCTTTATTGACTAAATTGTAACATGACGACCAATGTGATTTCGGCAGAACTTTTGAACCCTTAAGTTTGAGCTAGTGGGCTGACGTTCGACACTCTTGATCGTTGTGAATCCACCTTTCAGATGAGGTCTCTTCCAAGCCTCTCGGAGTTCGTGCGGCCGAAACACGAGCGTCGAAGCATTCCGTTTCGCTCCAGTAGTAGGCCTTTATTGACTAAATTGTAAAATGACGACCTTTGTGATTTCGGCAGAACTTTTGAACCCTTAAGTTTGAGCTAGTGGGCTGACGTTCGAAACACTCGATCGTTCTGTATCCACCTTTCAGATGAGGTCTCTTCCAAGCCTCTCGGACTTCGTGCGTCCCAGCAGCGACTGTCAAAGAATTCAGTTTCGCTCCAGGAGTAGGCCTTTATTGACTAAATTGTAACATGACGACCTATGTGATTTCGGCAGAACTTTTGAACCCTTAAGTTAGAGCTAGTGGGCTGACGTTCGACACACTCGATCGTTGTGAATCCACCTTTCAGATGAGGTCTCTTCTAAGCCTCTCGGACTTCGTGCGGCCGAGAGGCGACCGTCGAAGCATTCCGTTTCTCTCCAGTAGTAGGCCTTTATTGACTAAATTGTAACATGACGACCTATGTGACTTCGGCAGAACTTTTGAACACTTAGTGTTTGAGCTAGTAGGCTGACATTCGACACACTCGATCGTTGTGAATCCACCTTTCCGATGAGGTCTCTTCCAAGCCTCTCGGACTTCGTGCGGCCGAGAGGCGACCGTCAAAGCATTCAGTTTCGCTCCAGGAGTAGGCCTTTATTGACTAAATTGTAAAATGACGACCTTTGTGATTTCGGCAGAACTTTTGAACCCTTAAGTTTGAGCTAGTGGGCTGACGTTCGACACACTCGATCGTTGTGAATCCTACGTTCAGATGAGGTCACTTCCAAGCCTCTCGGACTTCGTGCGGCCGAGCGGCGACCGTAATTGCATTCAGTTTCGCTCCAGGAGTAGGACTTTATTGACTAAATTGTAACATGACGACCTATGTGATTTCGGCAGAACTTTTGAACACTTACGTTTGAGCTAGTAGGCTGACATTCGACACACTCGATCGTTGTGAATCCACCTTTCAGATGAGGTCTCTTCCAAGCCTCTCGGACTTCGTGCGGCCGAGCGGCGACCTTCAAAGCATTCAGTTTCGCTCCAGGAGTAGGCCTTTATTGACTAAATTGTAACATGACGACCAATGTGATTTCGGCAGAACTTTTGAACCCTTAAGTTTGAGCTAGTGGGCTGACGTTCGACACACTTGATCGTTGTGAAGCCACTTTTCAGATGAGGTCTCTTCCAAGCCTCTCGGAGGTCGTGCGGCCGAATCACGAGCATCGAAGCATTCCGTTTCGCTCCAGTCGTAGGCCTTTATTGACTAAATTGTAACATGACGACCTATGTGATTTCGGCAGAACTTTTGAACACTTAAGTTCGAGCTAGTAGGCTGACATTCGACACACTCGATCGTTGTGAATCCACCTTTCAGATGAGGTCTCTTCCAAGCCTCTCGGACTTCGTGCGGCCGAGAGGCGACCGTCAAAGCATTCGCTTTCGCTCCAGTAGTAGGACTTTATTGACTAAATTGTAACATGACGACCTATGTGATTTCGGCAGAACTTTTGAACACTTACGTTTCAGCTAGTAGGCTGACGTTCGTCACACTCGATCGATGTGAATCCACCTTACAGATGAGGTCTCTTCCAAGCCTCTCGGACTTCGTGCGGACGAGAGGCGACCGTCAAAGCATTCAGTTTCGCTCCAGTAGTAGGACTTTATTGACTAAATTGTAACATGACGACCTATGTGATTTCGGCAGAACTTTTGAACACTTAAGTTTTAGCTAGTAGGCTGACATTCGACACACTCGATCGTTGTGAATCCACCTTTCAGGGGAGGTCTCCCCCCTGTCTCTGGACGGTTGTGGGGCCGAGGAGCGACCGTCAAAGCATTCAGTTTCGCTCCAGGAGTAGGCCTTTATTGACTAAATTATAACATGACGACCTATGTGATTTCGGCAGAACTTTTGAACCCTTAAGTTTGAGCTAGTGGGCTGACGTTCGACACACTCGATCGTTGTGAATCCACCTTTCAGATGAGGTCTCTTCCAAGCCTCTCGGACTTCGTGCGTCCGAGCAGCGACTGTCAAAGCATTCAGTTTCGCTCCAGTAGAATGCCTTTATTGACTAAATTGTAAAATGACGACCTTTGTGATTTCGGCAGAACTTTTGAACCCTTAAGTTTGAGCGAGTGGGCTGACGTTCGACACACTCGATCGTTGTGAATCCACCTTTCAGATGAGGTCTCTTCCAAGACTCTCGGACTTCGTGCGGCCGAGCGGCGACCTTCAAAGCATTCAGTTTCGCTCCAGGAGTAGGCCTTTATTGACTAAATTGTAACATGACGACCTATGTGATTTCGGCAGAACTTTTGAACACTTACGTTTGAGCTAGTAGGCTGACATTCGACACACTCGATCGTTGTGAATCCACCTTTCAGATGAGGTCTCTTCCAAGCCTCTCGGACTTCGTGCGGACGAGAGGCGACCGTCAAAGCATTCAGTTTCGCTCCAGGAGTAGCCCTTTATTGACAAAATTGTAACATGACGACCTATGTGATTTCGGCAGAACTTTTGAACCCTTAAGTTTGAGCTAGTGGGCTGACGTTCGACACACTCGATCGTTGTGAATCCACCTTTCAGATGAGGTCTCTTCCAAGCCTCTCGGACTTCGTGCGTCCGAGCAGCGACTGTCAAAGCATTCAGTTTCGCTCCAGTAGTAGGCCTTTATTGACTAAATTGTAAAATGACGACCTTTGTGATTTCGGCAGAACTTTTGAACCCTTAAGTTTGAGCGAGTGGGCTGACGTTCGACACACTCGATGGTTGTGAATCCACCTTTCAGGGGAGGTCTCCCCCATGTCTCTGGACGGTTGTGGGGCCGAGCAGCGACCGTCAAAGCATTCAGTTTCGCTCCAGGAGTAGGCCTTTATTGACTAAATTGTAACATGACGACCTATGTGATTTCGGCAGAACTTTTGAACACTTACGTTTGAGCTAGTAGGCTGACATTCGACACACTCGATCGTTGTGAATCCACCTTTCAGATGAGGTCTCTTCCAAGCCTCTCGGACTTCGTGCGGACGAGAAGCGACCGTCAAAGCATTCAGTTTCGCTCCAGTAGTAGGACTTTATTGACTAAATTGTAACATGACTACCTATGTGATTTCGGCAGAACTTTTGAACACTTAAGTTTGAGCTAGTAGGCTGACATTCGACACACTCGATCGTTGTGAATCCACCTTTCAGATGAGGTCTCTTCCAAGCCTCTCGGACTTCGTGCGGCCGAGAGGCGACCGTCAAAGCATTCAGTTTCGCTCCAGGAGTAGGCCTTTATTGACTAAATTGTAAAATGACGACCTTTGTGATTTCGGCAGAACTTTTGAACCCTTAAGTTTGAGCTAGTGGGCTGACGTTCGACACACTCGATCGTTGTGAATCCTACTTTCAGATGAGGTATTTTCCAAAGCTCTTGGACTTCGTGCGGCCGAGCGGCGACCGTAATTGAATTCAGTTTCGCTCCAGGAGTAGGCCTTTATTGACTAAATTGTAACATGACGACCTATGTGATTTCGGCAGAACTTTTGAACACTTAAGTTTGAGCTAGTGGGCTGACGTTCGACACACTCGATCGTTGTGAATCCTACTTTCAGATGAGGTTACTTCCAAGCCTCTCGGACTTCGTGCAGCCGAGAGGCGACTGTCAAAGAATTCGCTTTCGCTCCAGTAGTAGGACTTTATTGACTAAATTGTAACATGAAGACCGATGTGATTTCGGCAGAACTTTTGAACACTTACGTTTGAGCTAGTAGGCTGACATTCGACACACTCGATCGTTGTTAATCCACCTTTCAGATGAGGTCTCTTCCAAGCCTCTCGGACTTCGTGCGGACGAGAGGCGACCGTCAAAGCATTCAGTTTCGCTCCAGTAATAGGACTTTATTGACTAAATTGTAACATGACGACCTATGTGATTTCGGCAGAACTTTTGAACACTTAAGTTTGAGCTAGTAGATTGACATTTGACACACTCGATCGTTGTGAATCCACCTTTCAGATGAGGTCTCTTCCAAGCCTCTCTGAGGTCGTGCGGCCGAAACACGAGCGTCGAAGCATTCCGTTTCGCTCCAGTAGTAGGCCTTTATTGACTAAATTGTAAAATGACGACCTTTGTGATTTCGGCAGAACTTTTGAACCCTTAAGTTTGAGCGAGTGGGCTGACGTTCGATACACTTGATCGTTGTGAATCCACCTTTCAGAGGAGGTCTCTTCCAAGCCTCTCGGACTTCGTGCGTCCGAGCAGCGACTGTCAAAGCATTCAGTTTCGCTCCAGGAGTAGGCCTTTATTGACTAAATTGTAACATAACGACCTATGTGATTTCGGCAGAACTTTTGAACCCTTACGTTTGAGCTAGTAGGCTGACATTCGACACACTCGATCGTTGTGAATCCATCTTTCAGATGAGGTCTCTTCCAAGCCTCTCGGACTTCGTGCGGCCGAGCGGTGACCTTCAAAGCATTCCGTTTCGCTCCAGGAGTAGGCCTTTATTGACTAAATTGTAACATGACGACCAATGTGATTTCGGCAGAACTTTTGAACCTTTAAGTTTGAGCTAGTGGGCTGACGTTCGAAACACTTGATCGTTGTGAAGCCACCTTTCAGATGAGGTCTCTTCCAAGCCTCTCGGAGGTCATGCGGCCGAAACACGAGCGTCGAAGCATTCCGTTTCGCTCCAGTCTTAGGCCTTTATTGACTAAATTGTAACATGACGACCTATGTGATTTCGGCAGAACTTTTGAACCCTTAAGTTTGAGCTAGTGGGCTGACGTTCGACACATTCGATCGTTGTTAATCCACCTTTCAGATGAGGTCTCTTCCAAGCCTCTCGGAGGTCGTGCGGCCAAAACACGAGCGTCGAAGCATTCCGTTTCGCTCCAGTAGTAGGCCTTTATTGACTAAATTGTAACATGATGACCAATGTGATTTCGGCAGAACTTTTGAACACTTACGTTTGAGCTAGTAGGCTGACATTCGACACACTCGATCGTTGTGAATCCACCTTTCAGATGAGGTGTCTTCCAAGCCTCTCCGACTTCGTGCGGCCGAGAGGCGACCGTCAAAGCATTCGCTTTCGCTCCAGTAGTAGGACTTTATTGACTAAATTGTAACATGACGACCTATGTGATTTCGGCAGAACCTTTGAACACTTACGTTTGAGCTAGTAGGCTGACGTTCGACACACTCGATCGTTGTGAATCCACCTTTCAGATGAGGTCTCTTCCAAGCCTCTCGGACTTCGTGCGGACGAGAGGCGACCGTCAAAGCATTCAGTTTCGCTCCAGTAGTAGGACTTTATTGACTAAATTGTAACATGACGACCTATGTGATTTCGGCAGAACTTTTGAACACTTAAGTTTGAGCTAGTAGGCTGACATTCGACACACTCGATCGTTGTGAATCCACCTTTCAGATGAGGTCTCTTCCAAGCGTCTCGGACTTCGTGCGGACAAGAGGCGACCATCAAAGCATTCAGTTTCGCTCCAGTAGTAGGACTTTATTGACTAAATTGTAACATGACGACCTATGTGATTTCGGCAGAACTTTTGAACTCTTAAGTTTGAGCTAGTAGATTGACATTTAACACACTCGATCGTTGTGAATCCACCTTTCAGATGAGGTCTCTTCCAAGCCTCTCGGATGTCATGCGGCCGAAACACGAGCGTCGAAGCATTCCGTTTCTCTCCAGTAGAAGGCCTTTATTGACTAAATTGTAACATGACGACCTATGTGACTTCGGCAAAACTTTTGAACACTTAAGTTTGAGCTAGTAGGCTGACATTCGACACACTCGATCGTTGTGAATCCACCTTTCAGATGAGGTCTCTTCCAAGCCTCTCGGACTTCGTGCGGCCGAGCGGCGACCTTCAAAGCATTCAGTTTCGCTCCAGGAGTAGGCCTTTATTGACTAAATTGTAACATGACGACCAATGTGATTTCGGCAGAACTTTTGATCCCTTAAGTTAGAGCTAGTGGGCTGACGTTCGACACACTCGATCGTTGTGAATTTTACTTTCAGATGAGGTCACTTCCAAGCCTCTCGGACTTCGTGCGGCCGAGCGGCTACCGTAATTGCATTCAGTTTCGCTCCAGGAGTAGGCCTTTATTGACAAAATTGTAACATCACGACCTATGTGATTTCGGCAGAACTTTTGAACACTTACGTTTGAGCTAGTAGGCTGAAATTCGACACACTCGATCGTTGTGAATCCACCTTTCAGATGAGGTCTCTTCCAAGCCTCTCGGACTTCGTGCGGACGAGAGGCGACCGTCAAAGCATTCAATTTCGCTCCAGTAGTAGGACTTTATTGACTAAATTGTAACATGACGACCTATGTGATTTCGGCAGAACTTTTGAACACTTACGTTTGAGCTAGTAGGCTGACATTCGACACACTCGATCGTTGTGAATCCACCTTTCAGATGAGGTCTCTTCCAAGCCTCTCGGACTTCGTGCGGACGAGAGGCGACCGTCAAAGCATTCAGTTTCGCTCCAGGAGTAGGCCTTTATTGACAAAATTGTAACATGACGACCTATGTGATTTCGGCAGAACTTTTGAACCCTTAAGTTTGAGCTAGTGGGCTGACGTTCGACACACTCGATCGTTGTGAATCCACCTTTCAGATGAGGTCTCTTCCAAGCCTCTCGGACTTCGTGCGGTCGAGCGGCGACCTTCAAAGCATTCAGTTTCGCTCCTGGAGTAGGCCTTTATTGACTAAATTGTAACATGACGACCAATGTGATTTCGGCAGAACTTTTGAACCCTTAAGTTTGAGCAGGTGGGCTGACGTTCGACACACTCGATCATTGTGAATCCTACTTTCAGATGAGGTCACTTCCAAGCCTCTCGGACTTCGTGCGGCCGAGCGCGACCGTAATTGCATTCAGTTTCGCTCCAGGAGTAGGCCTTTATTGACAAAATTGTAACATGACGACCTATGTGATTTCGGCAGAACTTTTGAACCCTTAAGTTTGAACTAGTTGGCTGACGTTCGACACACTCGATCGTTGTGAATCCACCTTTCAGATGAGGTCTCTTCCAAGCCTCTCGGACTTCGTGCGGCCGAGCGGCGACCTTCAAAGCATTCAGTTTCGCTCCAGGAGTAGGCCTTTATTGACTAAATTGTAACATGACGACCAATGTGATTTCGGCAGAACTTTTGAACCCTTAAGTTTGAGCTAGTGGGCTGATGTTCGACACTCTTGATCGTTCTGTATCCACCTTTCAGATGAGGTCTCTTCCAAGCCTCTCGGACTTCGTGCGGCCGAGAGGCGACCGTCGAAGCATTCCGTTTCTCTCCAGTAGTAGGCCTTTATTGACTAAATTGTAACATGACGACCTATGTGACTTCGGCAGAACTTTTGAACACTTAAGTTTGGGCTAGTAGGCTGACATTCGACCCACTCGATCGTTGTGAATCCACCTTTCAGATGAAGTCTCTTCCAAGCCTCTCGGACTTCGTGCGGCCGAGCGGCGACCTTCAAAGCATTCAGTTTCGCTCCAGGAGTAGGCCTTTATTGACTAAATTGTAACATGACGACCAATGTGATTTCGGCAGAACTTTTGAACCCTTAAGTTTGAGCTAGTGGGCTGACGTTCGACACACTCGATCATTGTGAATCCTACTTTCAGATGAGGTCACTTCCAAGCCTCTCGGACTTCGTGCGGCCGAGCGGCGACCGTAATTGCATTCAGTTTCGCTCCAGGAGTAGGCCTTTATTGACAAAATTGTAACATGACGACCAATGTGATTTCGGCAGAACTTTTGAACCCTTAAGTTTGAGCTAGTGGGCTGACGTTCGACACACTCGATCGTTGTGAATCCACCTTTCAGATGAGGTCTCTTCCAAGCCTCTCGGATGTCATGCGGCCGAAACACGAGCGTCGAAGCATTCCGTTTCGCTCCAGTAGTAGGCCTTTATTGACTAAATTGTAAAATGACGACCTTTGTGATATCGGCAGAACTTTTGAATCCTTAAGTTTGAGCGAGTGGGCTGACGTTCGACACACTCGATGGTTGTGAATCCACCTTTCAGGGGAGGTCTCCCCCATGTCTCTGGACGGTTGTGGGGCCGAGCAGCGACCGTCAAAGCATTCAGTTTCGCTCCAGGAGTAGGCCTTTATTGACTAAATTGTAAAATGACGACCTTTGTGATTTCGGCAGAACTTTTGAACCCTTAAGTTTGAGCTAGTGGGCTGACGTTCGACACTCTTGATCATTGTGAATCCTACTTTCAGATGAGGTCACTTCCAAGCCTCTCGGACTTCGTGCGGCCGAGCGCGTCCGTAATTGCATTCAGTTTCGCTCCAGGAGTAGGCCTTTATTGACTAAATTGTAACATGACGACCAATGTGATTTCGGCAGAACTTTTGAACCCTTAAGTTTGAGCTAGTGGGCTGACGTTCGACACACTTGATCGTTGTGAAGCCACCTTTCAGATGAGGTCTCTTCCAAGCCTCTCGGAGGTCGTGCGGCCGAATCACGAGCATCGAAGCATTCCGTTTCGCTCCAGTCGTAGGCCTTTATTGACTAAATTGTAACATGACGACCTATGTGATTTCGGCAGAACTTTTGAACCCTTAAGTTTGAGCTAGTGGGCTGACGTTCGACACATTCGATCGCTGTTAATCCACCTTTCAGATGAGGTCTCTTCCAAGCCTCTCGGAGGTCGTGCGGCCAAAACACGAGCCGAAGCATTCCGTTTCGCTCCTGTAGTAGGCCTTTATTGACTAAATTGTAACATGACGACCTATGTGATTTCGGCAGAACTTTTGAGCCCTTAAGTTTGAGCTAGTGGGCTGACGTTCGACACACTCGATCATTGTGAATCCACCTTTCAGATGAGGTCTCTTCCAAGCCTCTCGGACTTCGTGCGGCCGATAGGCGACCGTCAAAGCATTCGCTTTCGCTCCAGTAGTAGGACTTTATTGACTAAATTGTAACATGACGACCTATGTGATTTCGGCAGAACTTTTGAACACTTACGTTTGAGCTAGTAGGCTGACATTCGACACACTCGATCGTTGTGAATCCACCTTTCAGATGAGGTCTCTTCCAAGCCTCTCGGACTTCGTGCGGCCGAGCGGCGACCTTCAAAGCATTCAGTTTCGCTCCAGGAGTAGGCCTTTGTTGACTAAATTGTAACATGACGACCAATGTGATTTCGGCAGAACTTTTGAACCCTTAAGTTTGAGCTAGTGGGCTGACGTTTGACACACTTGATCGTTGTGAAGCCACTTTTCAGATGAGGTCTCTTCCAAGCCTCTCGGAGGTCGTGCGGCCGAATCACGAGCATCGAAGCATTCCGTTTCGCTCCAGTCGTAGGCCTTTATTGACTAAATTGTAACATGACGACCTATGTGATTTCGGCAGAACTTTTGAACCCTTAAGTTTGAGCTAGTGGGCTGACGTTCGACACATTCGATCGCTGTTAATCCACCTTTCAGATGAGGTCTCTTCCAAGCCTCTCGGAGGTCGTGCGGCCAAATCACGAGCATCGAAGCATTCCGTTTCGCTCCAGTCGTAGGCCTTTATTGACTAAATTGTAACATGACGACCTATGTGATTTCGGCAGAACTTTTGAACCCTTAAGTTTGAGCTAGTGGGCTGACGTTCGACACATTCGATCGCTGTTAATCCACCTTTCATATGAGGTCTCTTCCAAGCCTCTCGGAGGTCGTGCGGCCAAAACACGAGCATCGAAGCATTCCGTTTCGCTCCAGTAGTAGGCCTTTATTGACTAAATTGTAACATGACGACCTATGTGATTTCGGCAGAACTTTTGAACCCTTAAGTTAGAGCTAGTGGGCTGACATTCGACACACTCGATCGTTGTGAATCCACCTTTCCGATGAGGTCTCTTCCAAGCCTCTCGGACTTCGTGCGGCCGAGAGGCGACCGTCAAAGCATTCAGTTTCGCTCCTGGAGTAGGCATTTATTGACTAAATTGTAAAATGACGACCTTTGTGATTTCGGCAGAACTTTTGAACCCTTAAGTTTGAGCTAGTGGGCTGACGTTCGACACACTCGATCGTTGTGAATCCTACTTTCAGATGAGGTCACTTCCAAGCCTCTCGGACTTCGTGCGGCCGAGCGGCGACCGTAATTGCATTCCGTTTCGCTCCAGGAGTAGGCCTTTATTGACAAAATTGTAACATGACGACCTATGTGATTTCGGCAGAACTTTCGAAGTTTGAGCTAGTAGGCTGACATTCGACACACTCGATCGTTGTGAATCCACCTTTCAGATGAGGTCTCTTCCAAGCCTCTCGGACTTCGTGCGTCCGAGCAGCGACTGTCAAAGCATTCAGTTTCGCTCCAGGAGTAGGCCTTTATTGACTAAATTGTAACATCACGACCTATGTGATTTCGGCAGAACTTTTGAACCCTTACGTTTGAGCTAGTAGGCTGACATTCGACACACTCGATCGTTGTGAATCCACCTTTCAGATGAGGTCTCTTCCAAGCCTCTCGGACTTCGTGCGGCCGAGCGGTGACCTTCAAAGCATTCCGTTTCGCTCCAGGAGTAGGCCTTTATTGACTAAATTGTAACATGACGACCAATGTGATTTCGGCAGAACTTTTGAACCTTTAAGTTTGAGCTAGTGGGCTGACGTTCGAAACACTTGATCGTTGTGAAGCCACCTTTCAGATGAGGTCTCTTCCAAGCCTCTCGGAGGTCATGCGGCCGAAACACGAGCGTCGAAGCATTCCGTTTCGCTCCAGTCTTAGGCCTTTATTGACTAAATTGTAACATGACGACCTATGTGATTTCGGCAGAACTTTTGAACCCTTAAGTTTGAGCTAGTGGGCTGACGTTCGACACATTCGATCGTTGTTAATCCACCTTTCAGATGAGGTCTCTTCCAAGCCTCTCGGAGGTCGTGCGGCCAAAACACGAGCGTCGAAGCATTCCGTTTCGCTCCAGTAGTAGGCCTTTATTGACTAAATTGTAACATGATGACCAATGTGATTTCGGCAGAACTTTTGAACCCTTAAGTTTGAGCTAGTAGGCTGACATTCGACACACTCGATCGTTGTGAATCCACCTTTCAGATGAGGTCTCTTCCAAGCCTCTCGGACTTCGTGCGTCCGAGCAGCGACTGTCAAAGCATTCAGTTTCGCTCCAGGAGTAGGCCTTTATTGACTAAATTGTAACATAACGACCTATGTGATTTCGGCAGAACTTTTGAACCCTTACGTTTGAGCTAGTAGGCTGACATTCGACACACTCGATCGTTGTGAATCCACCTTTCAGATGAGGTCTCTTCCAAGCCTCTCGGACTTCGTGCGGCCGAGCGGTGACCTTCAAAGCATTCCGTTTCGCTCCAGGAGTAGGCCTTTATTGACTAAATTGTAACATGACGACCAATGTGATTTCGGCAGAAATTTTGAACCTTTATGTTTGAGCTAGTGGGCTGACGTTCGAAACACTTGATCGTTGTGAAGCCACCTTTCAGATGAGGTCTCTTCCAAGCCTCTCGGAGGTCATGCGGCCGAAACACGAGCGTCGAAGCATTCCGTTTCGCTCCAGTCTTAGGCCTTTATTGACTAAATTGTAACATGACGACCTATGTGATTTCGGCAGAACTTTTGAACCCTTAAGTTTGAGCTAGTGGGCTGACGTTCGACACATTCGATCGTTGTTAATCCACCTTTCAGATGAGGTCTCTTCCAAGCCTCTCGGAGGTCGTGCGGCCAAAACACGAGCGTCGAAGCATTCCGTTTCGCTCCAGTAGTAGGCCTTTATTGACTAAATTGTAACATGATGACCAATGTGATTTCGGCAGAACTTTTGAACACTTACGTTTGAGCTAGTAGGCTGACATTCGACACACTCGATCGTTGTGAATCCACCTTTCAGATGAGGTCTCTTCCAAGCCTCTCGGACTTCGTGCGGCCGAGCAGCGACCTTCAAAGCATTCAGTTTCGCTCCAGGAGTAGGCCTTTATTGACTAAATTGTAACATGACGACCAATGTGATTTCGGCAGAACTTTTGAACCCTTAAGTTTGAGCTAGTGGGCTGACGTTCGACACACTCGATCATTGTGAATCCTACTTTCAGATGAGGTCACTTCCAAGCCTCTCGGACTTCGTGCGGCCGAGCGGCGACCGTCAAAGCATTCAGTTTCGCTCCAGTAGTAGGAGTTTATTGACTAAATTGTAACATGACGACCTATGTGATTTCGGCAGAACTTTTGAACACTTAAGTTTGAGCTAGTAGATTGACATTTAACACACTCGATTGTTGTGAATCCACCTTTCAGGGGAGGTCTCCCCCATGTCTCTGGACGGTTGTGGGGCTGAGCAGCGACCGTCAAAGCATTAAATTTCGCGCCAGTCGTAGGCCTTTATTGACTAAATTGTAACATGACGACCTATGTGATTTCGGCAGAACTTTTGAACCCTTAGGTTTGAGCTAGAGGGCCGACGTTCGACACACTCGATCGTTGTGAATCCACCTTTCAGATGAGGTCTCTTCCAAGCCTCTCGGAGGTCGTGCGGCCGAAACACAAGCGTCGAAGCATTCCGTTTCGCTCCAGTAGTAGGCCTTTATTGACTAAATTGTAAAATGACGACCTTTGTGATTTCGGCAGAACGTTTGAACCCTGAAGTTTGAGAAAGTGGGCTGACGTTCGACACACTCGATCGTTCTGTATCCACCTTTCAGATGAGGTCTCTTCCAAGCCTCTCGGAGGTCGTGCGGCCGAAACACGAGCGACGAAGCATTCCGTTTCGCTCCAGTAGTAGGCCTTTATTGACTAAATTGTAAAATGACGACCTTTGTGACTTCGCCAGAACTTTTGAACACTTAAGTTTGAGCTAGTGGGCTGACGTTCGACACTCTTGATCGTTGTGAATCCACCTTTCAGATGAGGTCTCTTCCAAGCCTCTCGGAGGTCGTGCGGCCGAAACACGAGCGACGAAGCATTCCGTTTCGCTCCAGTAGTAGGCCTTTATTGACTAAATTGTAAAATGACGACCTTTGTGACTTCGCCAGAACTTTTGAACACTTAAGTTTGAGCTAGTGGGCTGACGTTCGACACACTCGATCGTTGTGAATCCACCTTTCAGATGAGGTCTCTTCCAAGCCTCTCGGAGGTCGTGCGGCCGAAACACGAGCGTCGAAGCATTCCGTTTCGCTCCAGTAGTAGGCCTTTATTGACTAAATTGTAAAATGACGACCTATGTGATTTCGGCAGAACTTTTGAACCCTTAAGTTTGAGCTAGTGGGCTGACGTTCGACACACTCGATCGTTGTGAATCCACCTTTCAGATGAGGTCTCTTCCAAGCCTCTCGGAGTTCGTGCGGACGAGAGGCGACCGTCAAAGCATTCAGTTTCGCTCCAATAGTAGGACTTTATTGACTAAATTGTAACATGACGACCTATGTGATTTCGGCAGAACTTTTGAACCCTTAAGTTTGAGCTAGTGGGCTGACGTTCGACACACTCGATCGTTGTGAATCCACCTTTCAGATGAGGTCTCTTCCAAGCCTCTCGGATGTCATGCGGCCGAAACACGAGCATCGAAGCATTCCGTTTCGCTCTAGTAGTAGGCCTTTATTGACTAAATTGTAAAATGATGACCTTTGTGATTTCGGCAGAACTTTTGAACCCTTAAGTTTGAGCTAGTGGGCTGACGTTCGACACACTCGATCGTTGTGAATCCACCTTTCAGATGAGGTCTCTTCCAAGCCTCTCGGATGTCATGCGGCCGAAACACGAGCGTCGAAGCATTCCGTTTCGCTCGAGGAGTAGGCCTTTATTGACTAAATTGTAACATGACGACCAATGTGATTTCGGCAGAACTTTTGAACCCTTAAGTTTGAGCTAGTGGCCTGATGTTCGACACTCTTGATCGTTTTGAATCCACCTTTCAGATGAGGTCTCTTCCAAGTCTCTCGGAGGTCGTGCGGCCGAAACACGAGCGACGAAGCATTCCGTTTCGCTCCAGTAGTAGGCCTTTATTGACTAAATTGTAAAATGACGACCTTTGTGACTTCGCCAGAACTTTTGAACACTTAAGTTTGAGCTAGTGGGCTGACGTTCGACACACTCGATCGTTGTGAATCCACCTTTCAGATGAGGTCTCTTCCAAGCCTCTCGGAGGTCGTGCAGCCAAAACATAAACGTCGAAGCATTCCGTTTCGCTCCAGTAGTAGGCCTTTATTGACTAAATTGTAACATGACGACCTATGTGATTTCGGCAGAACTTTTGAACACTTACGTTTGAGCTAGTAGGCTGATATTCGACACACTCGATCGTTGTGAATCCACCTTTAAGATGAGGTCTCTTCCAAGCCTCTCGGACTTCGTGCGGACGAGAGGCGACCGTCAAAGCATTCAGTTTCGCTCCAATAGTAGGACTTTATTGACTAAATTGTAACATGACGACCTATGTGATTTCGGCAGAACTTTTCAACCCTTAAGTTAGAGCTAGTGGGCTGACGTTCGACACACTCGATCGTTGTGAATCCACCTTTCAGATGAGGTCTCTTCCAAGCCTCTCGGACTTCGTGCGGCCGAAACACAAGCGTCGAAGCATTCCGTTTCGCTCCAGTATTAGGCCTTTATTGACGAAATTGTAACATGACGACCTATGTGACTTCGCCAGAACTTTTGAACACTTAAGTTTGAGCTAGTGGGCTGACGTTCGACACACTCGATCGTTGTGAATCCACCTTTCAGATGAGGTCTCTTTCAAGCCTCTCGGATGTCATGCGGCCGAAACACAAGCGTCGAAGCATTCCGTTTCGCTCCAGTAGTAGGCCTTTATTGACTAAATTGTAACATGACGACCTATGTGACTTCGCCAGAACTTTTGAACACTTAAGTTTGAGCTAGTGGGCTGACGTTCGACACTCTTGATCGTTGTGAATCCACCTTTCAGATGAGGTCTCTTCCAAGCCTCTCGGAGGTCGTGCGGCCGAAACACGAGCGTCGAAGCATTCCGTTTCGCTCTAGTAGTAGGCCTTTATTGACTAAATTGTAAAATGACGACCTTTGTGATTTCGGCAGAACTTTTGAACCCTTAAGTTTGAGCTAGTGGGCTGACGTTCGACACACTCAATCGTTGTGAATCCACCTTTCAGATGAGGTCTCTTCCAAGCCTCTCGGATTTCGTACGTCCGAGCAGCGAGTGTCAAAGCATTCAGTTTCGCTCCAGGAGTAGGCCTTTATTGACTAAATTGTAACATGACGACCTATGTGATTTCGGCAGAACTTTTGAACACTTACGTTTGAGCTAGTAGGCTGATATTCGACACACTCGATCGTTGTGAATCCACCTTTAAGATGAGGTCTCTTCCAAGCCTCTCGGACTTCGTGCGGACGAGAGGCGACCGTCAAAGCATTCAGTTTCGCTCCAATAGTAGGACTTTATGGACTAAATTGTAACATGACGACCTATGTGATTTCGGCAGAACTTTTGAACCCTCAAGTTTGAGCTAGTGGGCTGACGTTCGACACACTCGATCGTTGTGAATCCACCTTTCAGATGAGGTCTCTTCCAAGCCTCTCGGATGTCATGCGGCCGAAACACGAGCATCGAAGCATTCCGTTTCGCTCCAGTCTTAGGCCTTTATTGACTAAATTGTAACATGACGACCTATGTGACTTCGGAAGAAATTTTGAACACTTAAGTATGAGCTAGTAGGCTGACATTCGACACACTCGATCGTTGTGAATCCACCTTTAAGATGAGGTCTCTACCAAGCCTCTCGGACTTGGTGCGGCCGAGCGGCGACCTTCAAAGCATTCAGTTTCGCTCCAGAAGTAGGCCTTTATTGACTAAATTGTAACATGACGACCAATGTGATTTCGGCAGAAGTTTTGAACCCTTAAGTTTGAGCTAGTGGCCTGATGTTCGACACTCTTGATCGTTGTGAATCCACCTTTCAGATGAGGTCTCTTCCAAGCCTCTCGGAGGTCGTGCGGCCGAAACACGAGCGACGAAGCATTCCGTTTCGCTCCAGTAGTAGGCCTTTATTGACTAAATTGTAAAATGACGACCTTTGTGACTTCGCCAGAACTTTTGAACACTTAAGTTTGAGCTAGTGGGCTGACGTTCGACACTCTTGATCGTTGTGAATCCACCTTTCAGATGAGGTCTCTTCCAAGCCTCTCGGAGGTCGTGCGGCCGAAACACGAGCGTCGAAGCATTCCGTTTCGCTCTAGTAGTAGGCCTTTATTGACTAAATTGTAAAATGACTACCTTTGTGATTTCGGCAGAACTTTTGAACCCTTAAGTTTGAGCTAGTGGGCTGACGTTCGACACACTCAATCGTTGTGAATCCACCTTTCAGATGAGGTCTCTTCCAAGCCTCTCGGACTTCGTACGTCCGAGCAGCGACTGTCAAAGCATTCAGTTTCGCTCCAGGAGTAGGCCTTTATTGATTAAATTGTAACATGACGACCTATGTGATTTCGGCAGAACTTTTCAACCCTTAAGTTTGAGCAACTGGGCTGAGGTTCGACACACTCGATCGTTGTGAATCCACCTTTCAGATGAGGTCTCTTCCAAGCCTCTCGGAGGTCGTGCAGCCAAAACATAAACGTCGAAGCATTCCGTTTCGCTCCAGTAGTAGGCCTTTATTGACTAAATTGTAACATGACGACCTATGTGATTTCGGCAGAACTTTTGAACACTTACGTTTGAGCTAGTAGGCTGATATTCGACACACTCGATCGTTGTGAATCCACCTTTAAGATGAGGTCTCTTCCAAGCCTCTCGGACTTCGTGCGGCCGAGCGGCGACCGTCAAAGCATTCAGTTTCGCTCCAGGAGTAGGCCTTTATTGACTAAATTGTAACATGACGACCTATGTGATTTCGGCAGAACTTTTGAACCCTTAAGTTAGAGCTAGTGGGCTGACGTTCGACACACTCGATCGTTGTGAATCCACCTTTCAGATGAGGTCTCTTCCAAGCCTCTCGGACTTCGTGCGGCCAAAATACAAGCGTCGAAGCATTCCGTTTTGCTCCAGTAGTAGGCCTTTATTGACTAAATTGTAAAATGACGACCTTTGTGATTTCGGCAGAACCTTTGAACCCTTAAGTTTGAGCTAGTGGGCTGACGTTCGACACACTCGATCGTTGTGAATCCACCTTTCAGATGAGGTCTCTTCTAAGCCTCTCGGACTTCGTGCGGCCAAAATACAAGCGTCGAAGCATTCCGTTTTGCTCCAGTAGTAGGCCTTTATTGACTAAATTGTAAAATGACGACCTTTGTGATTTCGGCAGAACCTTTGCACCCTTAAGTTTGAGCTAGTGGGCTGACGTTCGACACACTCGATCGTTGTGAATCCACCTTTCAGATGAGGTCTCTTCCAAGCCTCTCGGAGGTCGTGCGGCCGAAACACAAGCGTCGAAGCATTCCGTTTCGCTCCAGTTGTAGGCCTTTATTGACAAAATTGTAACATGACGACCTATGTGATTTCGGCAGAACTTTTGAACCCTTAAGTTAGAGCTAGTGGGCTGACGTTCGACACACTCGATCGTTGTGAATCCTACTTTCAGATGAGGTCTCTTCCAAGCCTCTCGGACTTCGTGCGGCCGAGCGGCGACCGTCAAAGCATTCAGTTTCGCTCCAGGAGTAGGCCTTTATTGACTAAATTGTAACATGACGACCTATGTGATTTCGGCAGAACTTTTGAACACTTACGTTTGAGCTAGTAGGCTGACATTCGACACACCCGATCGTTGTGAATCCACCTTTCAGATGAGGTCTCTTCCAAGCCACTCGGACTTCGTGCGGACGAGAGGCGACCGTCAAAGCATTCAGTTTCGCTCCAGGAGTAGGCCTTTATTGACTAAATTGTAACATGACGACCTATGTGATTTCGGCAAAACTTTTGAACACTTACGTTTGAGCTAGTAGGCTGACATTCGACACACTCGATCGTTGTGAATCCACCTTTCAGATGAGGTCTCTTCCAAGCCTCTCGGACTTCGTGCGGACGAGAGGCGACCGTCAAAGCATTCAGTTTCGCTCCAGTAGTAGGACTTTATTGACTAAATTGTAACATGACGACCTATGTGATTTCGGCAGAACTTTTGAACACTTAAGTTTGAGCTAGTAGGCTGACATTCGACACACTCGATCGTTGTGAATCCACCTTTCCGATGAGTTCTCTTCCAAGCCTCTCGGACTTCGTGCGGCCGAGAGGCGACCGTCAAAGCATTCAGTTTCGCTCCAGGAGTAGGCCTTTATTGACTAAATTGTAAAATGACGACCTTTGTGATTTCGGCAGAACCTTTGATCCCTTAAGTTTGAGCTAGTGGGCTGACGTTCGACACACTCGATCGTTGTGAATCCACCTTTCAGATGAGGTCTCTTCCAAGCCTCTCGGACTTCGTGCGGCCAAAATACAAGCGTCGAAGCATTCCGTTTTGCTCCAGTAGTAGGCCTTTATTGACTAAATTGTAAAATGACGACCTTTGTGATTTCGGCAGAACCTTTGAACCCTTAAGTTTGAGCTAGTGGGCTGACGTTCGACACACTCGATCGTTGTGAATCCACCTTTCAGATGAGGTCTCTTCCAAGCCTCTCGGACTTGGTGCGGCCGAGCGGCGACCTTCAAAGCATTCAGTTTCGCTCCAGAAGTAGGACTTTATTGACTAAATTGTAACATGACGACCAATGTGATTTCGGCAGAAGTTTTGAACCCTTAAGTTTGAGCTAGTGGGCTGACGTTCGACACACTCGATCGTTGTGAATCCACCTTTCAGATGAGGTCTCTTTCAAGCCTCTCGGATGTCATGCGGCCGAAACACAAGCGTCGAAGCATTCCGTTTCGCTCCAGTAGTAGGCCTTTATTGACTAAATTGTAACATGACGACCTATGTGACTTCGCCAGAACTTTTGAACACTTAAGTTTGAGCTAGTGGGCTGACGTTCGACACTCTTGATCGTTGTGAATCCACCTTTCAGATGAGATCTCTTCCAAGCCTCTCGGACTTGGTGCGGCCGAGCGGCGACCTTCAAAGCATTCAGTTTCGCTCCAGAAGTAGGCCTTTATTGACAAAATTGTAACATGACGACCTATGTGATTTCGGCAGAAGTTTTGAACCCTTAAGTTTGAGCTAGTGGCCTGATGTTCGACACTCTTGATCGTTGTGAATCCACCTTTCAGATGAGGTCTCTTCCAAGCCTCTCGGAGGTCGTGCGGCCGAAACACGAGCGACGAAGCATTCCGTTTCGCTCCAGTAGTAGGCCTTTATTGACTAAATTGTAAAACGACGACCTTTGTGACTTCGCCAGAACTTTTGAACCCTCAAGTTTGAGCTAGTGGGCTGACGTTCGACACACTCGAACGTTGTGAATCCTACTTTCAGATGAGGTCTCTTCCCAGCCTCTCGGACTTCGTGCGGCCGAGCGGCGACCGTCAAAGCATTCAGTTTCGCTCCAGGAGTAGGCCTTTATTGACTAAATTGTAACATGACGACCTATGTGATTTCGGCAGAACTTTTGAACCCTTAAGTTAGAGCTAGTGGGCTGACGTTCGACACACTCGATCGTTGTGAATCCACCTTTCAGATGAGGTCTCTTCCAAGCCTCTCGGACTTCGTGCGGCCAAAATACAAGCGTCGAAGCATTCCGTTTTGCTCCAGTAGTAGGCCTTTATTGACTAAATTGTAAAATGACGACCTTTGTGATTTCGGCAGAACCTCTGAACCCTTAAGTTTGAGCTAGTGGGCTGACGTTCGACACACTCGATCGTTGTGAATCCACCTTTCAGATGAGGTCTCTTTCAAGCCTCTCGGATGTCATGCGGCCGAAACACAAGCGTCGAAGCATTCCGTTTCGCTCCAGTAGTAGGCCTTTATTGACTAAATTGTAACATGACGACCTATGTGACTTCGCCAGAACTTTTGAACACTTAAGTTTGAGCTAGTGGGCTGACGTTCGACACTCTTGATCGTTGTGAATCCACCTTTCAGATGAGATCTCTTCCAAGCCTCTCGGACTTGGTGCGGCCGAGCGGCGACCTTCAAAGCATTCAGTTTCGCTCCAGAAGTAGGCCTTTATTGACTAAATTGTAACATGACGACCAATGTGATTTCGGCAGAAGTTTTGAACCCTTAAGTTTGAGCTAGTGGCCTGATGTTCGACACTCTTGATCGTTGTGAATCCACCTTTCAGATGAGGTCTCTTCCAAGCCTCTCGGAGGTCGTGCGGCCGAAACACGAGCGACGAAGCATTCCGTTTCGCTCCAGTAGTAGGCCTTTATTGACTAAATTGTAAAATGACGACCTTTGTGACTTCGCCAGAACTTTTGAACACTTAAGTTTGAGCTAGTGGGCTGACGTTCGACACTCTTGATCGGTGTGAATCCACCTTTCAGATGAGGTCTCTTCCAAGCCTCTCGGAGGTCGTGCGGCCGAAACACGAGCGTCGAAGCATTCCGTTTCGCTCCAGTAGTAGGCCTTTATTGACTAAATTGTAACATGACGACCTATGTGATTTCGGCAGAACTTTTGAACACTTACGTTTGAGCTAGTAGGCTGATATTCGACACACTCGATCGTTGTGAATCCACCTTTAAGATGAGGTCTCTTCCAAGCCTCTCGGACTTCGTGCGGCCGAGCGGCGACCGTCAAAGCATTCAGTTTCGCTCCAGGAGTAGGCCTTTATTGACTAAATTGTAACATGACGACCTATGTGATTTCGGCAGAACTTTTGAACCCTTAAGTTAGAGCTAGTGGGCTGACGTTCGACACACTCGATCGTTGTGAATCCACCTTTCAGATGAGGTCTCTTCCAAGCCTCTCGGACTTCGTGCGGCCAAAATACAAGCGTCGAAGCATTCCGTTTTGCTCCAGTAGTAGGCCTTTATTGACTAAATTGTAAAATGACGACTTTTGTGATTTCGGCAGAACCTTTGAACCCTTAAGTTTGAGCTAGTGGGCTGACGTTCGACACACTCGATCGTTGTGAATCCACCTTTCAGATGAGGTCTCTTCTAAGCCTCTCGGACTTCGTGCGGCCAAAATACAAGCGTCGAAGCATTCCGTTTTGCTCCAGTAGTAGGCCTTTATTGACTAAATTGTAAAATGACGACCTTTGTGATTTCGGCAGAACCTTTGAACCCTTAAGTTTGAGCTAGTGGGCTGACGTTCGACACACTCGATCGTTGTGAATCCACCTTTCAGATGAGGTCTCTTCCAAGCCTCTCGGACTTGGTGCGGCCGAGCGGCGACCTTCAAAGCATTCAGTTTCGCTCCAGAAGTAGGACTTTATTGACTAAATTGTAACATGACGACCAATGTGATTTCGGCAGAAGTTTTGAACCCTTAAGTTTGAGCTAGTGGGCTGACGTTCGACACACTCGATCGTTGTGAATCCACCTTTCAGATGAGGTCTCTTCCAAGCCTCTCGGACTTCGTGCGTCCGAGCAGCGACTGTCATAGCATTCAGTTTCGCTCCAGGAGTAGGCCTTTATTGACTAAATTGTAACATGACGACCTATGTGATTTCGGCAGAACTTTTCAACCCTTAAGTTTGAGCAACTGGGCTGACGTTCGATACACTCGATCGTTGTGAATCCACCTTTCAGATGAGGTCTCTTCCAAGCCTCTCGGAGGTCGTGCGGCCGAAACACAAGCGTCGAAGCATTCCGTTTCGCTCCAGTAGTAGGCCTTTATTGACAAAATTGTAACATGACGACCTATGTGATTTCGGCAGAACTTTTGAACCCTTAAGTTAGAGCTAGTGGGCTGACGTTCGACACACTCGATCGTTGTGAATCCTACTTTCAGATGAGGTCTCTTCCAAGCCTCTCGGACTTCGTGCGGCCGAGCGGCGACCGTCAAAGCATTCAGTTTCGCTCCAGGAGAAGGCCTTTATTGACTAAATTGTAACATGACGACCTATGTGATTTCGGCAGAACTTTTGAACACTTACGTTTGAGCTAGTAGGCTGACATTCGACACACCCGATCGTTGTGAATCCACCTTTCAGATGAGGTCTCTTCCAAGCCTCTCGGACTTGGTGCGGCCGAGCGGCGACCTTCAAAGCATTCAGTTTTGCTCCAGAAGTAGGCCTTTATTGACTAAATTGTAACATGACGACCAATGTGATTTCGGCAGAAGTTTTGAACCATTAATTTTGAGCTAGTG